>NW_024868352.1:17146-123012 GCF_013358625.1 Macadamia integrifolia | reverse complement strand
CCCTAAACCCAAAATCCTAAACCCCAAACCCTAAACCCTATACCCTAAACCGTTAGGGTTTAAGGGTTTGGGGTCAAGTGTTTAGGGTCTAGAGTTTAAGTTTTAGGGTTTAGGGTTTAGGGCTTAGGGTATAGGCTTTAGGTAGTGAGGTCTAGGTTTTAGCGTTTTAGGTTTAGGGTTTTAGGCTTTAGGTTTTTGGGTTTAGGGTTTATGGTTTAGGGTTTAGGGTTTAGGGCTCAGGATTTAGGGATTAGGGTTTAGGGTTTTGGGTTTAGGGTTTAGGGTTTGGGGTTTGGGTTTTGGTGTTTGGGGTTTAGGCTTCAGGGTTTTGGGTTTATGGTTTAAGGTTTTGGTTTAATGGTTTAGGGTTCAAGGTTTTGGGTTTAGTGTTTTGGGTTTAGGTTTTAGGGTATAGGGCTTTAGGGTTTTAGGGTTAGGGATTTAGGGTTTAGGGTTTACGGTTTAGTGTTTTAGGGTTTTGTGTTTGGGGAGTAGGGCTTTGGGTTGATGGTTTAGGGTATAGGGTTTAGGGTTAAAGGTTTAGGTTTTAGGGTATAGGGTTTAGGTATTATGGTTTAGGGTTTAGGGTTTGGAAATCGTGTGCCAGAATAATAGTCTCCCTCTGTCCAGTTGCATAAGAGGCCATAAAAGCAACTGGTTTATTTGTCTCCCTCCAAACATGCTTGAATTCCTTTCTTCTAAGAGATTTTGAGATATCTAGTATCTCACTTCTGATGACTCTGGTTTGCCATGGACCTTCAACTACACCATTTAGCATATCAATGGCCAGTTTCGAATCTGATCTAATTGAGACCTCCATGATATTCCTTCCTACACAAATATTGATTCCTCTAAGAATAGCCTTTAATTCCAACCACAGTATATTTGTAACATCTCCCATTCCCACAAAAGCTACATTTACACACAGCATCTCAGGAAATAAAAATGTGTCTTCTTTTCTAAAGAGGGACCAGACCATAAAAAATTCAAAAAAATTGACTCCACCTTTGCTATAAGGCTACTTGGTAATGCAAAATACCTGACGAGTATCTATAGCATCCTTATAGAACCAAGAAAATCAACTACAGTCTTTCAGCATATGAGAGAAACCTTGCCTTCCATCCTTCAAGATATTTCTTGATTAGATCCAGTATAGGATTGTAGTCTCCACTAGTAACTTTCTTACAACAAGAGGAACCCCAAGGTACCTAATTGGTAACTTGGTTTCCTTAAAACCCGTTAATTCCACAAGTTACATATTGCAAGTTTGAGTAAGGCCCCCTAAAATAATAGAGGACTTAGCCCTATTGAGACACAACCTAGAGAAGGATGCAAACTCTTCTAGAGCCCCAAACTAGCTATGACAGAGTCACTAACAGCCTTTACAAAGATCATAAGATCATAAGATCATAAGATCATCTGCAACGATAAGATGGGACAATTTTACTGCTTTGCACCTAGGAAGAAGAGTGATCTTCCCATCCACTACTAACTTCTTCATAATCCAGTGAATCCTTCCATGGCCATGGTGAACAAGTAAGGTGACAGAGGAACCCATTGCCTAATCCCCCTTTCTCCCATGAAATATCCTACTGGACTTTCATTTACAAGAATTAAGAATGTAGGAGTAGTGACACATGCCTTTATCCAATTCATGAATATGGGAGGAAATCCCATTCTTCTCATAATCTCCAATAGGAACTTCCTACTCAATGCGTCATATGCTTTGTGGAAGTTTATCTTTAGAACTGCAGTAGGAGACCCCCTTCTCTGCTCAATAGCTCTTATAATATCAGAGCAAATTAGAATGTTATTAGCAATAGACCTCCCTTTAATGAATGTTGACTGGTTTTCACTAACCAAGTCCCCCATTACTCATTGCAAGCTATTGCTAACGCTCTTTGTAATAATTTTATAAGAGATATTACACAATGCAATCAGCCTAAACCTAGCAAATGATGTCCTTTGATTTGACTTAGGGATTAGGCAGAGAAAAGTAGCATTAATAGAGGATGGCATAACAACATTTCTAAAAAACTATTTTACAGCAATTGTAAGGTCCTTTCCTACAATTTCCCAACATTGTTTGAAAAAAACTAGCCCCAAATGCATCCGGTCCAGGGGCCTTTGTGCTCTTCATAGCAAATACAAACTTCATGATCTCTTCATTAGAAACAGTTTTTTCTAACATCTCTTCCTGGTCCATGGAAAGGGTACCACACAAAGGGATGTCACTAGGGCCGAATCCCATATCCATCTGCTCACCCCCAAATAAGTTCTTATAAAACTCAACAGCCACATTCTTTATAAGACCAAGATCATCCACAACAGCCCCATTGCTTCCTTCAATTTCTAGAATGTTATTTCCATGCTGTCTTCCCCCCATAGCCTTATGAAAAAAAAATTGTTTTTCCTATCTCATAGCTACTGCAACAACTTCACTCCTGACTTTTCCTTGAGAAAACTCTTCTCCCTCTTTACAACCTCCCATAATTTCTTTTTAGCCTCCTCTTCTTGACAAACCAGATTATCACCACCATTATTGGAAGACAATTTATCATGTATATCAGAAAGTGCAGCGTCAACCTCCTTTACAGCCTTGAATACATCCCCAAAATGGTCCCTATTCCACCCTTTTAGTTCCTTCTTAACATTCCTCAGTTTAGGATTTGAATAATTCTTAAGTGGCATCTCCCAACCCCTTTTGACAATATCCTTGAACTCCTCATGTTCAGTCCAAGTCTCAAAAAACCTAAAAGGTTTTGTTCCAAAATTCTTCTCCTCCAAAATATTCAAAAGAATAGGACAATGATCTGAAATTCCTGGATTCAATAATGCTACCTCAGAGTATTTAAATTTTTAACCCATTCATTATTACAAAGCACTCTATCCAGTTTACCGCACACTCCATCCAACTCCATTTTCCCATTACTCCAAGTAAATAAGTTATGCTTCCATTTTAGATCAAATAGGTCAGCATAAAGACACAGTTATTGAACTCTTCAACAAAAAACCTGTCGAATCTCCTCCCCCCCTTTCTTTTTATGTTGACCTCGCACCACATTGAAATCTCCCAATGCAACCCAAGGAACTGACATTCCATGAGATAATTGTAAAATCTCCCTCCATAACTCTCTCCTTTCCTCCACATTGTTTGAGGTATACACAGCAGTACTCATAAATTCCAAAGAGGTTCCTTTAATTTTTATTTTCATGTGTATCAGTTGGGATGTACACACCTCACAGTTTACTTCAAAAACAGTATCATCCCATTCCACCCAAATTCGAGTGGCTTCCCCTGCTCTATACTTATGCAAATATTTCCATTCTCCTTTTAATGCACCAAACACTTTAATTATGTTCTCTTCCTTCACCTTTGTTTCAATAAGAATCCCCAACTTTATATTTTTTCTGTTATCGTGTTCTTAATCCCTCTTTGTTTTTCAGGAGCATTAAGCCCCCGTATATTCCAACATATGCAATTCATTTAACAAACTTCTTTGAAACAGAACTCTGGACCCTACCAGCCCCCTTCATAGCTCCAACATCCTGACTATGTTTTTTCAGAATTGAATTGACCTCAATACATTGAGGCTGGAATGTCATCTTCTTGGCCGCACCATTCTTCTCAAGTGATAGATTTTTTTTGCAGGTAGAGTGGTATTGGAAGAAGTGGGCAAGTCATTCATACCTTTTTCATTGATAGTCCGTGAGCTCAAAGAAAGCAGAGAAGGATAGGTAGCAATTGGGTCTGTGTATGGTGCTGTCTCGATCTCTTTCAAGCTTATATGCAACACATTCATCTCCTTTTGGCATAAGGGAATATTCTGCCCTGAATCTTTAGTATATTCCTCCTCATTTGTAGTATGAATTGATCTATCCTCCACCTTATCCGATTCCTTTTTTGTCTCAAACAAAGCAGAAGAATATATCTTACCACCCTTCACCCTATCGGATTCTGCCACATCAGCCATCTTCTTGCTGTCCTCCCTCAAAGTAGGAAGCAATCCTCGGTTCCCCCTTCAAATACCAAGTGAATCTCTTCCAAAGATGCACCAACTCCCTTTCCTAACAATATCCTTAGATTCTCTCCATTGGTTAAGTCCTCCGCTCAACTGCACAACTTCTTGATTAGGTCCACAGTTAGCTGTGGTAACGTCCAAGCAAGAAGTCGTACCTCCTTCCTCTAATCGGGGATAATTCTTGCCAACAAATCTATTCAAAATATTAACATCCAGCGCAGCCTCCCTATCCCATCTTGCCACCTCATCTTCCTCTAACATCTCTTCCACATCATCATTCTTGTTTAAGATACTTGATTTTAAGGAAGTAGAGGCTGATTCCAAGTCCTCCAAGACCATGAATGCATTAGGGTGAACCACAACAACTGCAGAGATATCCCGTAGAGACCATGAATGCATTAGGGTGAACCACAGGAACTGCAGAGATATCCCACGGATTTTTCTTCCTTCCTCCTTTTATGCAAACAAATTCTTTCTCAATCCCTTTCCCCTTTCCTTCTCCTTCGGAACTCATATTCAAATTTGAATTTGAATACGAATCCACATCACTGGGCAGTCCTCCAGTAGTAGCCGAATCCTCTCCATGCACCACCATTCCTCCACCATGCAACACCACTTGTGACAAAGACTCCTCCATATGCTTGGCCTTCTTCACCCATTTCTTCTTTGCAGCCACTCCACCTTCATTTCCGCACACAGAAGACTCATGACCAAACCTTGCATCTACTACAAGAGATAAGCCTCCATTCATACATCACGGGTTGTGCCAAAACAGCACCCTTTGTTCATCATGCATAGGATTGCCCTTCAGCATCTCTTCACTAGCCTTAACCTCCACACATATCCTTTCAAAGGATAACCACCCCATCGTTCGAGTACACTTATCAGTTGTTATGGGTTTGCCAACAACACTCCCAATAGAGCTTAGAGCCTCCATAGTCCAATAATGAAATGGTAAATTAGGCAAGGTAATACAAATTGGTAAAGAATTGAGTAAAATTTTATCCATCACAATACTCGGACACCAAGGCCTCAAGAATAGGGGCCTCCTATTAACAAACCATGGACCACCTTCCCACACCTTCAACCGATCCTCCTCATTGAATCAAAAAATGAAAACTCCACTTTCTAACACAGACATCTCCACATGACCAGAAAGCCTCCACTGTTTAAGCAGAACCTCTTTGGTAATTGAAAATGGAGGTCTTCTCCCCAAGAAATGCCCCACCAAAGCTTTCTTCCACCTTTTGACCCCTTCCTTCATCATTGAAGTAGAACACTTAGCTACAGCTTTACCGTCAACCATCGGCGGCTGAACATTGTCCAACCTCAAACCATGCACCCTCTCCATTGTTTAGGCTAAAAACAGCCCTGCCCAACTCTTTGCCCATGATTCCTCCAACAGCATCACCACCTCCAGCAAGACCACCACCACCAATCGTACCACCAGTAGGTGGCCCTCCACTAATAGTATGGCCAATAGCTGTGGCAATTGGCCCTCTAGCCATGGCCAAACTGCAACAACTCTAGGCTAAATTTCAAAAATCTAGATTAGGTTTTAAGGTTTAGGGATTTAGGGTTTAGGGTTTAGGGTTTAGAGTTTAGGGTTTAGGGTTTAGGGTTTAGGGTTTAGGGTTTAGGGTTTTGGATTTAGGATTTAGGTTTTGGGGATTTGGGTTTAGGCTTTAGAGCTTAGGGATTTATGGTTTAGGATTTATGGTTTAGGTTTAAGGTTTAGGATTTAGGGTTTAGGGTTTAAGGTTTAGGATATAGGGCTTTAGGGTTTAGGCTTAGGGTTCAGTGTATCGGCTTGTTTAGGGCTTAGGGGTTTAGGGTTTGGGGATTATAGTTTAGGGCTTAGGGTTTTAGGGTTTAGGGTTTGTGGTTAGGGTGCTTAGGGTTTTAGGGTTTAGGGCTTGTTGTGTAGGGTTGTGGGTTTAGGGCTTAGAGTTTACGGTATTGGCTTTAGGGTATGGGTTTAGGGCTTAGAGTTTACGGTATTGGCTTTAGGGTTTAGGCTTTAAGGTTTAGGCTTTAGGGATTAGGGTTTGGGGTTTAGGGTTTAGTGTTTTGGGTTTAGGGTTTAGAGTTTAGGGTTTATAGTTTAGGGTGTAGAGTTTATGGTTTATGGTTTAAAGTTTACAATTTTGGGTTTAGCTTAAACCCTAAACCCAAAATCCTAAGCCCCAAACCCTAATCCTTAAACCCTAAGGGTTTCAGGGTTTGGGGTCAAGTGTTTAGGGTTTAGGGTTTATGGCTCAGGGTATAGGCTTTAGCCAGTGAGGTTTAGGTTTTAGCATTTTAGGTTTAGGGTTTTAGGCTTTAGGTATTTGGGTTTAGGGTTTAGGGTTTAGGGTTTAGGGTTTAGGGTTTAGGGTTTAGGGTTTAGGGCTCAGGGTTTAGGGATTAGGGCTTTAGGGTTTAAGGTTTAGGGTTTAGGGTCTAGGGTTTTAGGTTTTAGGATTTTGGGCTTAAGGTTTAAGGATTAGGGTTTTTGGGTTTAGGGTTTAGGGTTTAGGGTTTAGGGTTTATGGTGTCGGTTTTAGGGTTTTGGTTTTAGGGTTGAATGTTTAGGGTTTAGGGATTAGGGTCATAGGGCATAGGGTTTAGCGTATAGGGTGTAGGGTTTAGGGATTAGGTTTAAGGTTTAGGGTTTACGGTTTAAGGTTTAGAGTTTAGTGTTTAAGGTTTAAGGTTTGGGGTTTAGGGATTAGGGTTTAGGATTTTGGGTTTAGGATTTGGGTTTCGGTGTTTGGGGTTTAGGGTTCAGGGTTTTTGGTTTAGGGTTTAAGGTTTTGGGTTAACAGTTTAAGGTTCAGGGTTTTAGGTTTAGTGTTTTGGGTTTAGGTTTTAGACTATAGGGCTTTAGGGCTTTAGGGTTAGGGATTTAGGGTTTAGGGTTTAGGGTTTAGGGTTTTGTGTTTTAGGGTTTTGTGTTTGGGGAGTAGGGCTTTGGGTTGAGGTTTTAGGGTATAGGGTTTAGGGTTAAAGGTTTAAGTTTTAGGGTATAGGGTTTAGGTATTATGGTTTAGGGTTTAGGGTTTAGGGTTTAGGGTTTGGGGTCTAGAGTCTAGGGATTAGGGTTTTTGGTTTTAGGGTTTAGGGTTTATGGTTTAGGGTTTAGGGATTAGGGTTTGGCGTGTAGGGTTTAGGGTTTTTGGTTTCTGGTTTAGGGTTTAGGGTTTAGGTTTTGGGGTCTAGAGTCTAGGGATTAGGGTTTTTGGTTTTAGGCTTTAGGGTTTAGGGTTTAAAGTTTAGGGATTAGGGTTTGGGGTTTAGGGTTTAGGGTTTTATGGGTTTGTTTTGGTTTTTGGGTTTGGGTTTGGGGTGTAGGGTTTAGGGTTTAGGGTTTAGGGTTTTAGGGTTTTGGGTTTGGGATGTAGGGTTTAGGGTTTAGGATTTGGATTTAGGGTTTGGGGTTTAGGCTTTAGGGATTTGGGTTTAGGGTTTAGGGTTTAGTGTTTTGGGTTAACGGTTTAGGGTTTTAAGGTTTTGGGTTTAGGTTTTGGGTTAACGATTTAGGGTTTTAAGGTTTTGGGTTTAGTGTATTGGGTTTAGGTTATTGGGTTTAGAGTCTAAGGTTTAAGGTTAAGGGATTAGAGTAGGATTTAGGGTTTAGGGTTTAGGGTTTAGGGTTTAGGGGTTTAGTTTAGGGTTTTGTGTTTAAGGTTCAGGGTTTAGGGTTTGGGTTTGGGGTTTGGGGTTTGGGGTTTGGTGTTTATTGGGCTTAGGGTTTTGTGTTTAAGGTTCAGGGTTTTGGGTTAAGGGTTTGGGGTTTGGGGTTTGGGGATTTAGGGTTTAGGGATTTAGGGTTTTGGTTTTTTGGCCTTTATGGTTTAGGATTTAGGTTTTGGGGTTTGGGATTTAGGGTTTAGGGTTGTTTTTTGGCCTTTATGGTTTAGGGTTTAGGTTTTGGGGTTTGGGATTTAGGGTTTAGGGTTTATAGCACAGAGATTTATGGTTTAGGGTTTTGGATTTATGGTTTAGGTTTTAGGGTTTAGGATTTAGGGTTTAGGGTTTAGGGTTTAGGGCTTTAGGTTTAGGCTTAGGGTTTAGGGTTTTGGCTTATGGGTTTAGGGTTTTTTTGTTTTTTGTTTTTTTTGATAAGTGATGTAAGTGTATTTAAGAAAAATCAGAATATACAAAGTAAAGCAGTCTTAATTTCCTTCAATGGACAGACCAAAAGAAAGCAAAAAAAGACTCCTAGATACCAAGCAGGATAGGCCTTGCAATACAAAATGGAACTCAAAAGGAACATTACATTCTGTAATAAATCTTAAATTCAGAATCTTCTCTAACTAAACTATTCAGCTCATCTGGGAAATCCTGAGCCAGAATAGTAGTCTCCCTCTATCCAGTTGCATAAGATGCCACAAAAGCAGCTGGTTTATTTGTCTCCTTCCAAACATGCTTGAATTCTTTTCTTTCAAGAGATTTTGAGATATCTAGTATCTCACTTCTGATGACTCTGGTTTGCCATGGACCTTCAACCACACCATTTAGCATATCAAGGGCCATTTGAATCTAATCTAATTGAGACCTCTATGATATTCCTTCGTACACAAATACTTATTCCTCTGAGAATAGCCTTTAATTCCAGCTAGAGTATACTTGTAACATCACCCATTCCCACATTAGCTACAATGGGCTTCCCCATTCTATCTCAAATCAGCCCTCCATAGGATGCCTTATCATGTGTAAGGGCCCCATCACAATGCAATGCTATACCATTCTCTTAGGTGGCTGGAGCTAGCAAAAAGCTCAAGGAATCACTGTTTTCCAAGTGATTTTGATTCCCTAACTTGTTACTAAAAACTGATTATAGGGTTGCATTCGGCCATTAAATTCATAGTTAAGCATTTCACTTTTACTTTTGAAATTATGGCTTCCATAATCTGTAGAGTAGTTAGGATTTTTTATTTGAAGATCCTAAAATTTCTTTCCTGACATATGTGTTGTACTGTGGCATTGAAAGCTAACTTTCCAACTACTCTGAGTAGATCTTTCTCATGAAATTCATTTTTTACCCACAATGCAACTTCCATGACACTATCAGATTTCTTCCCATTTTGAATGCATAGTAGGGCAACCTTCTCCCAAATAGCATTAGTATATTGACATTCAAAAATTAGATGGTTCCTTTTTTCTATACCTGCCCAACAGAAAATGCATTGGGGACTAATGTTCATCCTCCTCTTGATGAGCTTATCTTTGTTGGTAAAGCCTCAACTAAACTTCTCTAGGTTGTGAATGAATGCCGAGGTATGTTGCCTTCAAACCACACTGATTTCTTCCACTCCACCATCCTCTCCTTCCTCGTTACTAACTTCCATGCTGATTTAGTAGTAAACACACCTGTAGGATCTCCTTTCCAAACTATCAAATCCTCATCATAGTGAAGTCTAGGGGTAGTTTGAAGACATCCCCACGCTACAATAAGATCAAGAGTTGTAGAAGGAATATACTGCCATTCCCCATTCCTTAGGATTTCATCAACTGTAGCAAGATATGACAAACAAGAATCATATCTTATTCTTTCCCCAAATCTCTTAATAAGGATACCCTTTGGATGCCAAGAATCCAGCCATACCTGGTTGTTCTTCCATTACCTACCATATGTATAATAACACCTTCCACCTTTCTGGTCCCTCTTTGGTGTAGGGTTGTGGGTTTAGGCTTTAGGGTTTGTGGTGTAGGGTTGTAGGGTTTAGGGTTTAGGGTTTAGGGTTTAGGGTTTAGGGTTTAGGGATTTAGGGTTTAGGGTCTTGGGTTTAGGGTTTAGGCTTTAGGGTTTAGGCTTTAGGGTTTAGGGTATAGGATTTAGGATTTAGGGTTTTGAGTTTTTGGCTTGTATGGGGGTATCGGGCTTTAGGGTTTAGGCTTAGGGTTTAGGGTTTCGGCTTAAGGGGGTATGCTTAGGGGTTTAGGGTTTGGGGATTATAGTTTAGGTTTAGGGTTTGAGGGTTTAGGGTTTGTGGTGGTATAGGGCTTTGTGGTGTAGGATTTTTGGTTTAAGGTTTAGGGTTTATGGCTTGTGGTGTAGGGTTGTAGGTTTATAGCTTAGGGTTTAGGGTATTGGCTTTAGGGTTTAGGGTTTAAAATTTAAGGATTGTATGGTTTAGGGTTTAGGTTTTGGGGTTTTGGGTTTAAGGTTTAG
The DNA here is from genome assembly GCF_013358625.1 of Macadamia integrifolia. Lineage (NCBI taxonomy): Eukaryota > Viridiplantae > Streptophyta > Magnoliopsida > Proteales > Proteaceae > Macadamia > Macadamia integrifolia. Next base: position 112,833 of record NW_024868352.1, on the reverse strand, counting down.
AGGTTAGGGATTTATGGCTTAGGGTTTTGGATTTATGGTTTAGGTTTTAGGGTTCAGGGTTTAGGGCTTAGCTCTAGAGTTTAGGGTATAGGGCTTTAGGGTTTAGGCTTAGGGTTTAGGGTTTCCGCTTTTGTGTTTATAGGCTTAGAGGTTGAGGGTTTGGAAATTATAGTTTAGGGTTGAGGGTTTTAGGGTTTAGGGTTTGTGGTGTAGGGTTTTTGGTTTAAGGTTTAGGGTTTATGGCTTGTGGTGTAGGGTTGTAGGTTTATAGCTTAGGGTTTAGGGTATTGGCTTTAGGGTTTAGGGTTTAAAATTTAAGGATTAGGCGTTTTAGGGCTTTACGGTTTCGGGTTTCGGGTTTAGGGTTTAGGGTTTTAGGGTTTATGGTTTAGGGTTTAGGGTTTATGGTTTAGGGATTAGCGTTTTAGGGTTTGGGGTTTAGGGTTTAAGGTTTAAGGATTAGGGTTTCGGGTTTAGGGTTTAGTGTTTAGTGTTTTAGGTTTTGGGTTTAGGGATTAGCGTTTTAGGGTTTGGGGTCAAGGGTTTAGGGTTTAGGGTTTAAGTTTTAGGGTTTAGGGTTTAGGGCTTAGGGTATATGCTTTAGGCAGTGAGGTTTAGTTTTAGCGCTTTAGGTTTAGGGTTTTAAGGTTTAGGTTTTTGGGTATAGGGTTTATGGTTTATGGTTTAGGGATATGGGTTTAGGGTTTAAGGTTTTGGATTTAGGGATTAGGGTTTTGGGTTTTGGGTTTTGGGGTTTGGGTTTGGGTTTTGGGCTTAGGGTTTAGGGGTTATCATTCTTAGGTTTAGGGTTTAGGGTTTAGAGTGTAGGTTTTAGTGTTTTGGTTTTGGGGTTGAAGGTTTAGGGTTTAGAGATTAGGGTCTTAGGGTATAGGGTTTAGCGTATAGGGTGTAGGGTTTAGGATTTACGGTTTAACGTTTTGGGTTTAGTGTTTAAGGTTTAAGGTTTTGGATTTAGGGATTAGGGTTTTGGGTTTTGGGTTTTGGGTTTTGGGTTTGGGTTTTGGTGTAGTTTCGGTGCTTAGGGTTTAGGCTTCAGGTTTTGGGTTTAGGGCTCAGGGTTTTTGCTTTAGTGTTTTGAGTTTAGGTTTTAGGGTATAGGGCTTTAAGGTTTTAAGGTTAGGGATTTAGGGTCTAGGGATAAGGGTTTAGGGTTTTGGGTTTTAGGGTTTTGGGTTTGGGGTGTAGGCGCTTAAGGTTATGGGTTTAGGGTATAGGGTTTTAGGGTTAAAGGTTTTAGTTTTAGGGTATAGGGTTTAGGTATTATGGTTTAGGGTTTAGGGTTTGGGGAGGGTTTAGGGTTTAGGGTTTTAGGTTTGGGGTCTAGGGTCTAGGGTCTAGGGATTGAGGTTTTTAGTTTTAGGGTTTAAGGTTTAGGGTTTGGGGTTTGGGGTTTAGGGTTTAGGGTTTGTGGTCTAGGTTTTAGGGTTTAAGGATTAGGGTTTTTGGGTTTAGGGTTTAAGGTTTAGGGATTAGGGTTTTAGGGTTTAAGATTTAGGGTTTATGGTCTAGGGTTTAGATTCAAGGGTTATGGGCTTAGGGTTTTTGGGTTTAGGGTTTACGGTGTAGGTTTTAGGGTTTTGGTTGTAGGGTTTTGGTTTTAGGGTTAAGGGTTTAGGATTTAGGGATTAGTCTGAGGGTATAGGGTTTAGTGTATAGGGTGTAGGGTTTAGGGATTAGGTTTTAATGTTTAGGATTTAGGGTTTAAGACTTTAAGGTTTTGGGTTTAGTTATTATGGTTTAGGATTTAAGACTTAGGGATTAGGGTTTAGGGTTTTGGGTTTTAGGGTTTGGGGTTTAGGGTTTGGGATTTAGACTTCAGGGTTTTGGGTTTTGGGTTAACGGGTTTAGGGTTTAGGGTTTTGGGTTTAGTATTTTGGATTTAGGTTTTAGGGCATAGGGATTTTAATGTTAGGGGTTTAGGGTCTAGGGATAAGGGTTAGGGGTTTAGGGTTTTGGATTTGGGGTGTAGGGCATAGGGTTGAGGGTTTAGGGTATAGGCTTTTAGTGTTTATGGTTTTTGTTTGATAAGTGATGCGAGTGCATTTAAGAAAAATCAGAATATACAAAAGAAAGGCAGTCTTAATTTCCTTCTATGGACAGACCAAAAGAAAGGAAAAAAGGACTCCTTGACACCAAGCAGGACAGGCCCTACAATTCAAAATGGAACTCAAAAGGAACATTACATTCTGTAATAAATCTTAAATTTAGAATCTTATCTAACTAAACTATTCAGCACATCTGGGAAATCCTGAGCCTGAATAATAGTCTCCCTCTAACCAGTTGCATAACAGGCCATAAAATCAGCTGGTTTATTTGTCCCTTCCAAACATGCTTGAATTCCTTTCTTTCAAGAGATTTTAAGATATTTAGTATCTCATTTCTGATGACTCTGGTTTGCCATGGACCTTCAACTACACTATTTAACATATCAATGGCCAGTTTCGAATCTAATCTAATTGAGACCTCCATGATATTCCTTTCTACACAAATATTATTCCTCTGAGAATAGCCTTTAATTCCAGCCACAGTATATTTGTAATATCTCCCATTCCCACAAAAGCTACAGTGGGCTTCCCCATTCTATCTCGACTCAGCCCTCCATAGGATGCTCTATCATCTGTAAGGGCCTCATCACAAAGCAAAACTATACCATTCTTTCAGGTGGTTGGAGCTAGCAACAAGCTCAAGTAATCACTATTTTCCAAGTGACTTTGATTCCCCAACTTGTTACTAAAAACCGATTTCTAGGGTTGCATTCAGCCACAAAATTCATAGTTAAGCATTTTACTTTTACTTCTGAAATTATGGCTTCTATAATCTGTAGAGTAGTTCGGATTTTTTATTTGAAGATCCTAAAGTTTCTTTCCTACCATAGGTGTCGTACTGTTGCACAAAAAGCTAACTTTCTAACTACTCTGAGTGGATCTTTCTCATGAAATTCATTTTTTCCCACAATGCAACTTCCATGACACTATCAGATTTCTTCCCATTTTGAATGCATAGTAGGGCAACCTTCTCCCAAATAGCATTAGTATACTGACATTCAAAAATTAGATGGTTCCTTCTTTCTATACCTACCAACAAAAAAGGCATTGGGGACTAATGTTCATCCTACTCTTAATGAGCTAATCCTTTGTTGGTAAAGCCTCAACTAAACATCTCTAGGTTGTGAATGAAAGCTGAGGTATGTTGCAAAAATACCTGACCAGTATATATAGCATCTTTGTAGAACTGAGGAAATCAACTGCAGTCTTCCTGCATATGAGAGAAACCTTGCCTTCCATCCTTCAACCTTTTTCCTGATCAGATTCAGAATATGGTTGCAGTCTCCATTAGTAAGATTTCCTATTACAAGAGGAACCCCAAAGTACCTAATTGGTAGCTTGGTTTCCTTAAAACCTGTTAATTCCACAAGTTGCATACTACTAGTTTGAGTAAGGCCTCTACAATAATAGAGGCCTTAGTCCTATTGAGATGCAACCTAGAGAAGGCTGCAAACTCTTCTACAGCCCCCAAACTAGTTGTGACAGAGTCATTAATAACCTTTACAAAGATCATTGGATCAATATACAAAGATAAGATGGGACAGTTTTGCACCTAGGAAGAACAGTGATCTTCCCATCCACTTATAACTTCTTCATAACTCCAGTGAACACTTCCATGGCCATGGTTAATAAGTAAGGTAATAGAGGATCTCCTTGCCTAATCCCTCTTCCTCCCATGAAATATCTAGCTGGACTTCCATTCACAAGAACTGAGAATGTAGGAGTAGTGACACATGCCTTTATCCAATTCATGAATATAGGAGGAAATCTCATTCTTCTCATAATCTCCAATAGGAAATTTCTACTCAATGAGTCATATGCTTTATGTAAGTCTATCTTCAGAACAGCAGTAGGGTACCCCCTTCTTTGTTCAATACCTCTTACAATATTAGAGCAAATTAGAATGTTATCAGCAATAGACCTCCCTCTAATGGATGCTGACTTGGTTGTCACTCACCAAGTCCCCCATTACTCCTTACAACCTATTAGTGATGATCTTTGTAATAATCTTGTAAAAGATATTGCACAATGCAATCGACCTAAACCCAGCAAACACTGCCCTCTGATTTGACTTAGGGATTAGGCAGAGAAAAGTAGCATTAATAGAGGAAGGCATAACAACATTTCTAAAAAACCGTTTTACAGCAATTGTAAGGTCCTCACCTACAATTTTCCAAGAGTGTTTGACAATTTCCCAAGAGTGTTTGAAAAAACTAACTCCAAATCCATCTGGTCTAGGGGCCTTTGTGCTCTTCATAGCAAACACGACCTTCAAAATCTCTTCATTAGAAACAGTTTTTTGTAACATCTCTTGCTGGTCCATGGAAAGGGTACCACACAAATCACTAGGGAAGAATCCCATATCCACTTGCTCAGCCTCGAACAAGTTCTTATAGAACTCAACCTCTTCATTCTTTATAAGACTAGGATCATCCATAACAGCCCCACTGCTTCCTTCAATTTCTAGAATATTATTTCTATGCCCTCATAGCCTTATGAAAAAAACTATTATTCCCATCTCCTAGCTGCAACCACTTCACTCGACTTTTCTTTGAGAAAACTCTCCTCCCTCTTTAAAGCCTCCAATAATATCTTTTTAGCCTCCTTTTCTTGACAAACTAGATTATCATCACCATTATTAGAAGACAATTTATCTTGTATATCAAAAAGTGCAGCTTCAGCCACCTTTACAGCCTTGAATACATCCCTCCCCAAAATGCTCCTTCATGACATTCCTCAGTTTGGCTGTAAATCCAAGTAAAGGATTTGAATCATTCTTATGTGGCAGCTCCCAACCTTTTTTGACAATATCCTTGAACTCCTCATGTTCTGTCCAAGTCTCAAAAGACCTAAAAGGTTTCGGTCCAAAGTTCTTCTCCTCCAAAATATTCAAAAGAATAGGACAATGATCTGAAATTCCCGGATTCAAGAATACAGCCTCCGAGTATTTAAATTTTTCAACCCATTCATTTTCACGAAGCACTCTATCCAGTTTATAGCTCACTCTATCCAACTCCCTTTTCCCATTACTCCAAGTAAATAATTTCCCTCTCCATTTTAGATCAAATAGGTTAGCATCAAAAACACAATTATTGAACTCTTCAACAGGAACCTGTCGAATCTTCTCCCTCCCCCCCCCCTTTCTTTTCATGTTGACCTCGTACCACATGGAAATCTCCCAATGCAACCCAAGGAACTAATATTCCTTGATCTAATTGCACAATATCCCTCCATAACTCCCTCCGTTCCTCCACACTATTTGAGGCATACACAGTAGTACCCTCCAAAGAGGTTCCTTTAATTTTTATTTTCATGTGTATCAGCTGGGATGTACACCTCACAGTTTACTTCAAAAATGGTATCATCCCCTACTCTACAATTATGTAAATATTTCCAGTCTCCTTTCAAAGCACCAAACACTTTAATTATGTTCTCTTCTTCACCTTTGTTTTAATAAGAATCCCCAACTTTATACTTTTTTCTGCTATCCAGTTCTTAAAACCTCCTTGTTTTTTAGGAGCATTAAGCCCCTGTACATTCCAACATATGCAATCATTTAAAAATCTTCTTAGAAACAAAACTCTGGACCCCCCCAGACCCCTTCACAGCACCAACTTCCTGACTTGGTTTTTTCAGTATTGAATTGACCTCAATTCTTTGAGGCTGGAATGCCATCTTCCTGGCCACACCCCTCTTCTCAAGTAATGGATGTTTTTTTGTAGGTATAGTAGTATTAGAAGAGGAAGAGGGTAAGTCATTCATACCTTTTTTGTTAATCATTCTCACGCTCAAGGAAGGCAGGGAAGGATAGGTAGCAATCGGGTCTATGTATGAAGCATTATTGATCACTTGCAAGCTTATACACACCCCATTCATCTCCTCTTGGCATAAGGGTATATTCTTCCCTGATTCCTTGGTATATTCCACCTCATCTGGACATTGAATTGGTCTGTCCTCCACCTCATCCGATTCCTTTTCAGTTTCAAATAAAGGAGAAGAAAATATCTTACCACCCTTCACCCTATCGGATTCTGCCACATTAGCCAACTCCTTGTTGTCCTCCCTCAAAATAGGAAGCAATCCATGGTTTCCCCCTTCAAAAACTGTGTGAATCTCTTCCAAAGAAGCACCAGCTGCCTTTCCTAACAATATCCCTAAATTTTCTCCATCAGTTAAGCCCTCCTCCAATCACACAACTTCTCGACTAAGTCCATAGCAAGGATTTGTACCTCCATCCTCTAATCGTGGATAATTTCTCCCTACAAATTTATTCAAAATATTAGTATCCAGCTCGGCCTCCCTATCCCATCTTGCCACCTCACCTTCCTCTAACAGCTCTTCCACATCAGCATTCTTGTTTAAGAAACCCGATTTTAAGGAAGTAGATGCCAATTCCAACACCTCCAGGACCATGAATGCGTTAGGGTGAACCACGGGAACAGCAGAGATATCTCAAGGAATATTCATCCTTCCTTCTTTCATACACACAAAATCTGTCTCAATTCCTTTCCCCTTTCCTTCTCCTTCGTATCTACTATTCAAATTTGAATCCACATCACCAGGAAATCCTCCAATAGCAGTCGAATCCTCTCCATGCACCCCCACTCCTCCACCATGCAACACCAGCTTTGACAAAGTCTCCTCCCTATGCGTGTCCTTCTTCACCCATTTCTTCTTTGCAACCACTCCACCTTCATTGCCGCACACAGAAGACTCATGACCAGACACCTTGCATCTATTGCAAGAAGCAGGCCTCCATTCATACATCACGGGTTGTGCCAAAACAGCACCCTTTTCATCATGCACAAGGATGGTCTTCGGAAACTCTACACCATCTTTAACCTCCACACATATCCTTGCAAAGGATAACCTCTCCATCACTTATCAGTTTTGATAGGGTTGCCAACAACACTCCCAATAGAGCTCAAAGCATTCGCAGTCCAATAATGAAATGGTAAATTAGGCAAGGTAATCCATATAGGTAAGGAATTAAGTAAAATTTTATTCATCACAATACTCGGACTCCAAGGCCTCAATAATAGGGGTCTCCTATTAACAAACCATGGACACCTTCCCACACCTTCAGCCGATCCTCCTCCTCATTGAATCAAAAAATGAACACTCCACTTTCTAACATAGACATCTCCACATGACCAGAAAGCCTCCATTTTTTGAGCAGTATCTCTTTGGTAATTGAAAATGGAGATCTTCTACCCAAGAAATGCCCCACCAATGCTATTTCCCACTGTTTGATACCTTCCTTCGATATTGAAGTACAACACTTTGCCACAACTTTTCCATCAACCATCAGTGGCTGAACATAATCCAACCTCAAACCATCAACCCTCTCCATTGTTTTGGCTGAAAATAGCCCAGCCCAACTCTTTCCTCGTTGATCCGAACCTCCATGGAACCCTCCTCCACCAGCATCATCACTTCCACCAAGACCACCACCTCCAAGCGTACCACCAGTAGATGATCCTCCACAAATAGCATGGCCAATAGCCAAAGCTATTTGCCCTCCAGCCATGACCAAACAGCAACACCTCTTTGCTAATCTTCAAAAAAACCAGAGCTTCTCTCTACTCTAGGGTTTAGGTTAGGGTTTATAGTTTAGGTTTTAGGGTTTAGGGTTTAGGGTACAGGGTTTAGGTATTATGGTTTCGGATTTAGGATTTAGGGTTTAGGGTTTGGAATTTAAGGTTTGGGGTTTAGGCTTTAGGGATTTGGGTTTAGGGTTTTGGGTTTTGGGTTAACAGTTAAGGGTTTAGGGTTTTAGGTTTAGGTTTTTGGGTCTAGAGTATGAGGTTTAGGGTTTAGTGTTTTGGGTTAACAGTTAAGGGTTTAGGTTTTTGGGTCTAGAGTATAAGGTTTAGGGTTAAGGGATTAGAGTTTAGGGTTTAGGGTTTAGGGTTTAGGTTTTAGGGTTTGGGGTTTGCAGTTTGGGGTTTGCAGTTTAGGGCTTAGGGTTTTGTGTTTAGGGTTCATGGTTTTGGGTTAAGCGTTTTGGGCTCAGGATTAAAGGTTTTAGGGTTTTGGGTTTAGGTTTAGGTTTAGGGTTTAGGGTTTAGGGTTTGGGGTATAAGGTTTAGGGTGTAGGGTTTAGGGTTTCGAGTTTAGGGTTTAGGGTTTAGGGTTTAGGGTTTAGGGTTTTGGGCTTGGGGTTTAAGTATTTAGGTTTTTGGGTTTAGGGGATTAGGGTTTTAGGGTTAAGGGTTTAGGGTATTATAGGGTGTAGGGTTTAGGGTTTACGATTGAGGGATTAGGGTTTAGGATTTATAGTTTAGGCTTTAGTGTTTAAGGTTTAGGGTTTAGGGATTAAGGTTTAGGGTTTGGGGTTTAGGGTTTGGGTTTCAGGCTCTAGGGATATTGAGCTAATCATTAATCCATGCTCAAAATACCAAGAACCAGCTCCACTGAAGCTCTACGATTGATTTCCTTTCTTCTTTCTTCTTCTTCTTCTTCCTTTTCCTTTCTTCTTTCTTTCTCTCTCTCATTTACTCTCCCACCGACCTACTATCATTAATGAGGGAGAAGACATTAAATGTCTCCCCCATTTTATACTTGAGCCCCCCCAAAATATCTTTTAGTTATAGGTGGGTATATCTCAAGTGGTTATACCATTCTAGTCAGCCCATTACTAGTGTTCCACTTGGACTTCAATGGGGACAAACTCATACTTATAATTAAATTACATAGGCATCCAAAATTACTAACATGTACCTTTACTCCTTGTACATGGCCTCATGGTGCATGCAAGTGCAAGGCTTGGGTGCATATATTACACTTGGTACCTACTCGGTCTTGTCGGGCCATCCCGAGTTTAAAGTCACTCTGGCTACCATGTTCTATATGGTACTTGCATCTGTTCTCTCTAGTTCAGTCCCTATATGATCTAACCAAGTCAATACGGATAATTAAACTGGGTTTAAAAAGTCCCTATAACATGACAACTCCCCCTTTTTGAAAATTTCATCCCTGAAATTGTAGTATATGGTTATCCGAAAAGATGAGGATACAAGGCTTGAATATCATCATTTTTCTTCCAAGATACCTCTTCGATCGGGTGGTTGGCCCATCGAATCTTTACAAAAGCGATAGAGTGGTTGCGGAGAGTTTTCACCTTTTGGTCTAAGATCTCAACCGGATGTACTTTATATGTCATATCAACTTCTAAGTATTCCAGTTCCACAGGTAGCAGCACATGGGATGGATCATGAACGTACTACTTCAACATGGATACATGGAATACATTGTGAACATTGCTAAGGGAAAGTGGTAATGCCAACATATATGCTATTGCCCCAACTTGCTTCAAAATCTCAAATGGCCTAATATATCTCGTACTTAACTTGCCTTTCTTTTGAAATCTGTGTAGACCTTTGGTGGGAGATATTTTGAGGAACACTTTCTCTCCCTCTTGGAATTCTATTTTCTTCCTACAACTATCTATATAGTTCTTTTGATGTGACTGGGCTGCTTTAATTCTTTCTCTAATGCAATCAACTTTATCACATCATTTGAATCATCTTCGGTCCAAGCATTCGACGTTCACCTACTTCATCCTAGTATAGAGGAGTCTTGTAGTTTCTACCATATAATGCTTCATATGGAGCCATCCCAATTGTAGCTTGGTAGCTGTTGTTGTAAGCAAACTCCATAAGAGGTATATGCTCCTCCCAAATGCCACTCATTTCCATGGCACAGGCTCAGAGCATGTCTTCTAATATCTGTATGTTCCTCTCAGATTGTCTATCTGTCTATGGGTGAAAGGTTGTATTCAGGTTCAATTGTGATCCCAAGGCTTACTGGAAGCTTTTTCAGAATCTGGAGGTAAACCTTGGGTCTCTGTCTAATACGATGCTCATCGGTACACCATGTAATCGTACCACATTATCCATGTAAAGTTGTGCTAGCTTCCATAGGGTAATTGGTTCTGATCGGAATAAAGTGAGCTGTTATAGTAAGCCTATCAACTACTACCCAAATTGCATCCATTCCCTTGGGTGTCCATGGTAGTCTGATGATGAAGTCCATTGTAATGTTATCCCACTTCCATTCAGGTACTAGAAGTGGTTGAAGAGTGCCAAAAGGTCGATGCCATTCAGCTTTGATTTTCTGACATGCAAGGCAAGTCGACACATACAGAGCTATTGTGGACTTTATTTCTGGCCACCAGTAGTGTTGCTTTAGGTCTTTGTACATCTTGATACTTCTAGGGTGAAGAGTACTCAGAACTGTGTGCTTCCTTTACTATTTTATCTTGTGTTACCTTATTGCAGGGCACACACAATCTGCCCAGAAACAATAGTGCCCCATCATTGGCTAATGTAAAGCTAGGGCTATTCATTGTTTGCTCTTAAATCTTCTCTCTGGTCCGCTACAACTTAGGATCCAAAGGCTATTTCATTATAATTTCTTTCCTAATGGATGAGTGTACCTCTAGAGCCAAAATTCACACTTGCTGAATTTTGTATACAAATATTGCACTCTCAGTCTCTGTAGTACCATCCTCAAGTGTTTTGCACAGTCTTCTTCTGACTTCGAGTAGATCAAGACATCATCAATGAAAACAATGACCCACTTGTCAAGAACATCGTGAAACACTCGGTTCATCAAATCCATAAAAGTTGTTGGTGCATTGGTCAACCTGAAAGACAACATTAAGAACTCATAATGACCATACCAAATTCTAAAGGTCATCTGTGGTATATCACTAGTCTTTATCTTGAGTTGATAATACCCGGATCTAAGGTCAATCATTGAAAATACCTTAGCACCTTATAGCTGATCAAACAAATCATCAATGCATGGCAATGGATACCGGTTCTTGATTGTTAACTTATTCAACTCCCGATAATCAATGCACATACACAGGCTTCCATTTCTTCTTAACGAACAACACTGGAGCACCCCAATGTGATACACTTGGGCGTATGAATCCCTTCTTCAATAGATCTTGCAATTGTACTTGTAATTCTTTTAATTCTGCTAGTGCCATTCTATATGGAGCCTTGGAGATCAAGGCAGCTCCAGGGATCAAATCTACAGCAAATTCTAGCTCCCTATCAGGTGGTAGAAGAGTTAGATCATCTGGAAAGACGTCTGGGAACTCCTTAACTGCGTCTACTTCCTCTAGAGGTGCGACCTTTGCATCTAAATCAATCACCAATGCTAGGTAGCCCTGACACCCATTTTCCAACAACTTTATGATTTACAGAGTAGAGATGAGGAGCTTTATAGCCTGCTTTATTATATCTGTGTGGTATATCAGTTCCTTCCCTTCATCATCAATCACCTTGATCTGTTTCTTAGCACATATCATACTTGCTCGATGTGCTGGTAACCAATCCATGCCTAGTATAACATCAAAGTTCTTCATGTTGAATTTGATGAGTTGGGCATCTAACTGATTTCCACTGATCTCAATAGTGCATGGCCCATATACTTCCTTCAACTGTGAAATTTTTCTGGTAGGTGTGCTAAATATCATCATCTACTCTAATATCATAGGTGTCATGTTAATTTTCTCAGCAAACCTCTTTGATGCAATTGAATCCGAAGCCCCTGAATCAAATAAGACATAAACTGAATATCTAATACAGGTAGGACACCTAATACAATAATGCACATAAGTATAGCATGTCATTAATATTTACTAGAAGGTAATTCTCAAATTAAATCGTACCTAATACCACTTCTGTGCTAGCTTCAGCTTCCTCAGCTGACAAAGCATACATCCTTCCTTGTGGTTGACTCCCTTGAGTCAAAGCAGGTCTGTACCCAGAAGGCTGGTTGGTTGGTAAGGTTGGTCAGGCTCGACAATCTTTAGTAAAATGCCCATATGAATAACAATTAAAGCAATGGTTCTGTAAAGCTTGAACCAGAGCGGGAGCTCTCTGAGTTCGACCCGTAGCAAATGGAGGGTGAGGTGGCCTAGTAGCTATGGGCATCGTACTGGTATTCAGGAGAAAAGAGGTAGTATCCAGCCCACTAGCGGATTGAGGAGGATAACCCAATGGCCTGTAGGGCTGCCGTATGAAGGACCAAATCCGTATGGTCGATGAAAACTCTTACTTGGACCGCCCGAATCTGCATATGGATTCGCTCTCTTCCACACCCTAGGTGTAAGGGATGATTAACTATTCTGCTTATTTTCTATGGCTTTGGCCTTTTGTACAATCAAGGCATAGTCTATGAGATCTAATGCCTCCAGTATCGTGCCAATTGATACCTTCAATCCTTTCAAAAACTTTTTATCCTTTTCTTCAGCTAATTTCATATGAGAGGGTGCAAAGTAGAATAAGGCCTCAAACTGTTGCTTATAATCAAGGATAGACTTGCTTCATTGAGTCAAGGCTGAGAACTCTACTTCCTTGCAGTCTCTAAAACTTTGAGGGTAGTAATTTACTAAGAACAACTCCTTGAATTGCTCCCATGTGGGTTCCGGATGTGTGGCAAACAATATGGACTTTGAGGCTTGCCACTAGGAGTTGGCCTCATTCTTAAACTATAACCCCACACAAATGATCTTTTGAGTATCAGTGCACTCAATCACTTCAAATATCTTCTCAATCTCTTGGATCCATCGGTTCGGTTCTAAAGGGTTACTTCCCACCTTAGTGAATGTAGGTGGTAGGTTCCTTTTGAATGATTCCACCACTCTTGTGGTATGGCCCAGTGGCTAAAAATATGGTGCATATGCCGGATGGTATGGGTAAGGAGGTGGCATCATATATAGAGGTGTAGCTTAAGTTAGTATGGGTGGTGTACCTCCAACTTGGTTCTGAGGGTTGATGCCAGGTGGTGTACCTCCAACCTATGCCCCAACACCAGGCCCTCTAGTTGGACCTTATGGAATATCTACCTGGGGAGGTTGGCCTAGTATGGGTGTAGCATACCATTGCTGTTGCATAGCAGTCATAAATGCCTACTATTGCTGAAGAATCTGCCGATGGAGAATCTGATTCGATTGTTGAATCAAGTTCTCAACATCACATGGGGTAAGTACTGGTGGAGAATAAGGAGGTGTAGCCATGGGCGGATTTTCATGAGCCACATTCTGACCAATTGTCTCTTGAGGTTGTGGGTTAGATGTTTGCCCTGTAGGTTGAGGCCTCCTATTGATTGGTGGCCTACCAACGGGACGAGGACCTCAAGCGACACTCTCAGATCTAGTGTGTGTACCATCATTAAGTGTATCTGATTTGCATGAAAATTTCACATAGGTTAGTATTGCAATTCATTATACCATTGCTCAAATTCTTGCGTGCAACCCTGTGTACTTACACCCTATAACAATCGAGGAAAAGGGCATATTAAATTTTCATATTCCAAAGTTGTATTCTATTATGTTTGTCAGCCAAATCTCCCTTATAACTTCATAATTCTTCAAAAATGACCTTCAAATTCTCAAATGCAGGCCATGTAGGACCCACGGGTGGCATCTGGCACTCGCTGCCAAAACCGATGGGCTAAAGAGCGGTGGGCATGGCTGGCTGAAACCCCTGGTTTCATGCCTACTGGAGTTACCAAAGAGGTGCAATTAAAAGGGTTTGAACCCTTATTTTTCACCCCATTTTCCCTCCTTCCTCTTTCACTCCAACTCAGGTGGTTCTTGGGCGATCCCTTACGACTCAACTCGTCGAATCGACGCAACGATTCGATCAAATTGCATTCCCTCTCATTCAATCATCAAGGTGAGTTCACAAGCTCTCCTTTTTTTCTCTCTAAAAATCTGGGTTTCTCTCTTTGTGAATGGAAAATCCTCAATGTGGTTGGAACTTTGGTTTTTCCTTCGATTCTCTCCATGGAAAACAATTTACATGCAAATGTAGAGCTTAGATTATAGTTTCCAAGTACATTGATCCATAGAATGGAAACATTGGAGCATTTTCCCCTTTTTATGCCCTAACCATCTATTTTGGGCTTCCTACTATTCATTTCTCTCCTCTATGTCAATCTAGCATTCCATTGCAAGTGTGCCCAAATTTGGATGGCATGGTTGTTCTCAAACCTTATATGGACTTGCCCAAAAGGAGAGGGCAAAACATTTAGAAAATTTTATACCTAGCCATTCTCGAATTCATTGATTACATTTGAATCATAGTTCCTCAAGCATATTAGAATCATCAATAATTGTTTCCATTGAAATGTAAATCTTCAATTTAGCTAGATTTCCAAATTTGAAATTTCCTACATGTTTGGTATACTTGTTCAAAATCCTTCAATCTCTTACTCTGAACACAAATAGGGATATGCTATCTCTTGTTTAACCTAGTATTATATCTCATGTTCTCTTGAAAGGATCTATTCATATTCTATATTCTTGGACTGTTCATGCATTAAGGCTACATCTCATTGGGATCACTGTATACCTTAATCACCACATGCATTATCTCATTCATCACTTTGCATCACTTGTGTTTACTTAGTGATTTTCATCACCTTAATCCTTCTTATCTATGTATTGAATCACTTGGCCGGTCTAGGTATCCGGGTCTGATGATTTGTAATATGCCAGCTTAGATCACATTTCCTAAAACTTTCTACCATATGCTATCATAGCTCATTATATTCATTTCTTTGATTTCATATCTACTATCGGTCTCAACTTGGTGGTCCCACTTTGACTTCTCATTTTACATCATGTGCTTATCTCTTTTCTTTTCTTTATCATTTTAAGGATGGCACCATGAAAAGGCAAGGAACCTGTCGATCCATTAAGGAAGAGGAAAGCTTCCAAAGCCAAGAAGAAAGAGGTGGGGTCTCGTTCTTCAGCCCCATCTCCATCTAGAGAATGGGAGAATCCTGAAGATCCATCTAACTATGATAAGATGGCCTTCTATAGTTTGAGAGCTACATCCTTGTGGCGTACTTTTCGCTCACTACCTGTGATATTGGAGAAACAGGTGGTTGTGGAGCATTTCTCCCGTATTCACCACTTAGAGAAGTTTTTCGCTCTTGGTTGGGAGTCTATCCTCAACATTGACTGACCGTGCTATAAGGGCTTGGTGAGGAAGTTCTACTATAACCTTGAGGCTACCAAGGAGGGGGAGTTTGCCATAATCAATATGGTGAAGGGTGTGGAGATCATTCTTACTATAGACCGACTGGCAGAGATTTTGGGTATCTTTTCAGAGGGTATTCCCTACTACAGTCCTCCTAGGACCAGAGGCATAGGTCTACTGATGAGCCGGGACATGCAGGAGCACATCTATGAGGTGATCAGTGGCTCACAAGCGAGACCTACATCTGAGTTAGACTTTTCCCCTGAGGGCAGGGTATTTTCCAGATTGGTGCAGTTCAACCTAGCTCCTAGGAGTGGTCATAGGAATCAGGTGGGTTTTATGCCTACCTACCTAGCTACCTACCTATTGTCTGCCCTTGAGGGCAATGTACCTAGACTGTGCCTTCCCTACTTCATGCTAAGGTCTATGCACAACCACGCCATGCATCCGTAGGATGCAAACCTACCCTATGGTAGAGCTCTTACTTGAGTCTTCAAGCTTTTTGTAGTTAACCTTTCTATGGAGGTGGGAAAGGTCCCAAGGGACAAGTTCACTGAAAGGAACTTGGGGCAGATGAACTTCCACACCTTGATGGTAGAGCCCCAGGTAGCCGAGGAGCAGGGGGAGGAGGATGTAAAGCATGAGGAGGGTGTGGCCATGGATGAGGATGAGCAAAATAGAGATGATGGGGGTTATTTTTTGTAAAAGGAGGGTTTCTATGGGGTATCTGATCATGAGGATATCAGAGAGGAGGAGGTGCCATTGGATACTAGGGCAGCAAATCCAACTTTCCATGGAGCTGGCGGTTCCAAATCAGTCGAAGCTAGTGGCTCCGACATCCCTATTGCTTCTGGCACACAGGCCTCAGCTTCCCCACCTACTGGAGAGGCATCAGTTAAGGACCTTGAGGGAGGGTCAATTTAAGCTTAGAGGTCAACTTGGAGTGTGGCCTAGGAGCAGGAGCTTCTCAAGAGAGTGGATGAGAACACCGGTAGAGAGCTCCAGATGTGGAGACAATTTAGAGAGATGGAGTCTAGGTTTCAGCGACTCACCTGGGATATGTACCACTCTTCTAGGGTGATCTTTGCTGATGTTCGATGTGTACAGAGGGGGGTGATGTGCCTCCATGATCGATTTACTCAATAGGACACGCATCTCGACATCGACTCTAGGGTTCACTTAGGAGAGCCTTTCGATGTCTCTAGCGATGACTCTGACTAGTGATTTAGGCTGATGGCCTATTACCCTCTCTGACCTTTTACTTGTCATTCCTACTTGACTTTTATCTTTATCTGACAGTCTTAACTATCTTGGGTTTCATAGTTGACTTCCTGCTTTACTTACGTGATCGGACTAGTATAACTTTAAGCAATGATGGCATCTGCTATCCATTTTGTAATTTATTTCATTTTTTTACTTAGAGTTTGAATTATGATTATGGTAGTACTTGTAAATTTCTGAATGGTTTGCTTATATTAAACTACGTGGTTTGATGGTGGCAGTGTCGGTCACCATATGTTATTATTGTATGTTATTATCGTATTATTTTTGTTGTCTATCAGGTTTCATGTTAGAAAATTTTTGGTTTTTCCACTTTACGCCGTTATGTTATCGAAAATTTGTTAAAATTTCTGCTAACAAGTAAATTCAATTATGACAAATTCAAAACTAATTAACCAAAATTCATACTATCAATGCATGCATGGCATGAAATGCAAATGTTACAAATTTTACATTTAAATAATTTTTTTTCTTTTTTAACTTTCATAAGACTTTTATCTTCACCCACCCTAGACCTATTATAGTTTCTATGAGGTCTAAGCAGTATGCTGTAGGTAGGTAGAGTATCGGGCTCTGATACCACCATTGTCACACCCCGCTCTCACAAAATCGAGCAGACGACTGAGTTAATTCCGATTAACTCACAACCTATCAAGATCAATAATGTAGTACATACAACATGCATCTACTAATCTAAGATAAGACCTGTATTTTAAACAGAAGACCTATTCATAATAATACCTATACTTATTTTCTAAATTCTTCATACCTAAATTGAGTTACAAAAGTTATATACATTTGGGCCCGAAGGCATGATATATACACAAAAATATAACAATTTAAGCATAAAGTAGTCAAAAGGGAGTACATCAAAAGACTAATAAAGAATCACGTAGAAGTCACTGCTACTATGCAGCACAATTCTCGCACGTGCAATCAGCACCGTGCTAGAACTCATCAGGGACCCACCAGTCCTTAGAGGAAAAATCTACAGTGGGGCCCGACTCCTGATCTTCAGGTGGGTAACCTATAAAATCATCTAAAAAGAGTTGTGCATGTGAGATGAGTTCACTAGCCCAGTAAGTGAAAAGGAAGACCAAACAAGCAGTGACAATACAAATGCACCTATATGTATGTAATTCATTTTAATCCGATTAACCTAACAACATCATTAGGTCATAGGCTATGTGCTACTCATAACCACAGTGCATGTATGCCCCAGGTATGTACCGCAGACCCCATCCCACGATACGCCCATAGGGTTGTCGAAGAAGGCCCACAGTTGGTACCAAAATTTAAAATGCAAGCCAACTCTCAAAAAATTTAAATGATAGTAAGTAAATGGGTGACTCCACCTGAAATAAAAGTAGTATGATCAACCTTTTGAATATACCACTGGGGTTACCGACTATCTTAGTGATCAATCGTGCATACTTCTAACTGCTGCAGGAGTTCGACAGTCGTAACCCAATGCTTCCCCGCAATAGTCCCCTAACACGTAAACCCCTGTTGGAAAGGGTTGTAGCATAAAGGGGTAAATAAAATCCTAGCCGCATGCCTCTATAAGAGCATTGTACGATTACACGATGGCATCGCATCCCATTCCATGAGTAGCCATACATTGGTTTTCAAGCCTTCACGGCATCTAATCTAGTGTGCATATTATGTCCAAATGAAATTCCTCCATCACATACATCAAGACATAAAGAATATTCATCATAAAGCAAAGCATAGCATGTTATGTAAAGCACATACAATACGTGATATGGCATACGTGATGACTAATCTGAACATAAGTGACATGATGACATGACTAGACTAACACATGTTAAGTGATGCATAAACATTCTAAAATTAAATCAAAGTGCACTCCCCATTTACTTGTATATGTACATGGTACTTGTACTTGGTAGGTAAGAGATCCGATGTGTGGGTACACGTATAATGAGTGTAACCGATCATAAACATAATGGTTTATCATTTTACTATTTTGGGATCAAAATCATCATGTTTGAACATAAAAATCGTGTTTAGAATCATAAATGGGGGTTACCCATCAAATTTGGACCCATTTTGGATATATTCTAGAAAGACAAGTGGGCATGAGTCAAAGATAGCCGGGCCTTGGAGCCCACTGGACTTATACCCATTGGTTACACCAGAGGCTCAGAAATTGGGCTCTGGGAACTTAGGTGGGCCAGAGACCCAAACACAGGTGGGTCTAGAACACCCCCTATTCTTGAAACGAAATTCTTCCATCATCTTTCCCAATTTCTCTCTGGCTTGGGGAACTTGTTTGGGGTCGATCCGGTGACTCAAATCACTCATCTAAGGTTCAATCATGTATCCTCAACCTAGATCTAAGATCAAATCATAAGAAAAAGGGAGAGTCTTACTTCTTTCTCAAGAACACCATTGAAACCCCAAATTTCACTTCTTTAGCTCAAGAACTTCAAATACTCTAGATCTTCACCAACACCCCGTCCAAATCCTTCAAAATCATTGTACACTCCTTCCATTGGACCTTAGATTTGTTTATCTAAGTAGGATTAGTAAGATCCAAGTGGATTCTTTCCCAAAAATCAAAAATAGAGTTTAAGAAAGGGTTTTCCTAAGAATCCTTGGAATATGTATAATACCTACCTTAAATCGAAGATCCTGGTTGATTATTAATCCATGCTCAAAATACCAAGATCTAGCTTCGGTGAAGCTCTACGGTAGATTTCCTTTTTCTTTCTTTCTTCTTCTTCTTCTTTTTCCTTTCTTTTCTTTCTTTCTCTCTCTCCTTTACTCTCCCACTGACCAACTATCATTAATGAGGGAGAAGACAATAAATGTCTTCCCCATTTTATACTTGGGCCCCCTAAAATATATTTTAGTCATTGGTGGGTATATCTCAGGTGGGTATACCATTCTAGTCTGCCCTATTGCTAGTGTTCCACTTGGACTTCAATGGGGACAAACTCATACTTATAATTAAATTACATAGGCACTCAAAATTACTAACACGTACATTTACTCCTTGTATATGGCCTTGTGGTGCGTCTAAGTGCACGACTTGGGTACACATATTACACTTGGTATCCACTCGGTCTTGTCGGAGCAACTCGAGTTTAAAGTCACTCTTACTATCATGGTCCATATGGTACTTGCATCAGTTCTTTTCGGTTCAGCCCCTATATGATCAAACCAAGTCAATACGGGTAATTAGAATGAGTTTAGAAAGTAGGGTGTCACATTAGTGATTTAGGTTTAGGTTAGGTTTTTCGGTTTAGGGTTTAAGGTTTTGTGTTTAGTGTTCAAGGGTTTAGGGTTTAGAGGGTTTGGGGTTTGGGGTTTGGGGAGGTTTGGGGTTTGGGGTTTGGGTTTTGGTTTTAGGGGGTAGGTTTTAATGTTGAGGGTTTATGGTTTAGGGTTTAGGGTTTAGAGTTTATGGTTTAGGGTTTAGGCCTCAGGTTTAGGGTTTAGAGTTTATGGTTTAGGGTTTAGGCCTCAGGGTTTAGGTTTTAAGGTTTAAGGTTTAGGGTCAAGGGTTTAGGTATTAGGGTGGTTTAGGGTTTAGGGTATAGGGTGTAGTGCTTAGGGTTTAGGTTTTAAGGTTTAGGGTTTAGGGTTTAGGGTATAGGGTGTAGTGCTTAAGGTTTAAGGTTTAGGGTTTAGGGTTTAGGGTTTAGGGTTTAAGGTTTAGGGTTTAGGGCTTTGTTTAAGGTTTACAATTTCGTGATGAGGGTTTAAGGTTTAGGGTTTAGGGCTTGGGGTTTGGGGTTTGGGGTTTGGGGTTTGGGGTTTGGGGCTTAGAATTTGGGGTTTAGGCTTTACGGTTTTGGGATTTGGGGTTTAGGTTTTGGGCTTAGGCATTCGGGTTTGGGATTTGGGGTTTAGGGCTTAGGGGTTAGGGTTTAGAGTTTAGGGTTTAGTGTTTTGGGTTTAGGGTTTAGGGATTTGGGTTTTAGGGTTGGAGGTTTAGGGTTTAGGGTTTATGTTTTAGGGTTTAGGGTTTAGAGCTTTGGGTATAGGCTTTAAGACAGTGAGATTAGGTTTTAGCTTTTTAGGTTTAGGGTTTAGGGTTTTGGATTTTAGCTTAGGGTTTAGGGTTTCAGGATTAGGGTTTTAAGATTAGGGTTTTGGGGTTTAGGGTTTTGGTTTTAGGGTTTAGGGTTTAGGGTATAGGGCTTTTGGGGTTTAGGCCTAGGGATTTAGGGTTTGGGGACTATAGTTTCGGGATTTTTTTTTTGATAAATAGTGTGTATGTATTGAATGGGGAAAAATATACCGAGTAAGGCAGCCTCTATTTCCTTCTTTGGGCTAACCAGAAGAAAGGAAAAACTGCCCTTAGAAACCAAGCAGGACAAACCCAGCATTACAAGAGGTAAAAACCTGAAATAACTGAAATAAAATTACTTTCTATAATAGATCTTAAACTCAGTCTTGTCGGGCCAACTCGAGTTTAAACTATTCAACTCCTTTGGGAAGCCCTGAGGTTTAATAATAAACTCATCCTGGGTGGTAGCAAAAGTTGCCAAAAAATCGGCTAGCCTATTCACGTCTCTCCATATATGCTTGAACTCCTTTCTCAGAAACGACCTCGAAATAATCTGGATCTTACTTTTAAGGACTTTGATGTTCCAAGGTCCTTCAACCACACCATTAAGAATGTCTATAGCCACTTTGGAGTCTGACATAATAGACACTCCCATGATGTTATTTTTTAGACAAAAGAAAAGTCCTCTGAGAATAGCAAATAATTCCAGCCACAAGACATTTGAACCTTATCCCAAACCAACAAAAGCAACAAGTGGCACCCCCTCCTATCTCTGATAATACCTCCATATGATGCTTTGTCATGTGTTAGAGAACCATCACAATGTAAAGCAACCATATCCTCTAGTGGCTGAAATCAGGAACAAACTCTAGGGATCACTGCTTTCCAAGTGACTTTGATTCCCCAACTTGCTACTAAGTACTGGTTTCTAGGGTTGCATGCAGCAACAAAATTCATAATTGAACACTTTACTTTAACTTCTGAAATTATAGCTTCCATAATCTATGATCTATTTCGGATTTTGGATTTTGGATTTGAAAATCTTGAAATTTCTCTCTTGCCAAATGTGCTGTACAATGGCACAGAAAGCTAACTTCCCCACAACTCTTAACGGATCACCATCATGAAACTCATTTTTAATCCACATTGCAATCTCCATGACATTATCAGAAATATTTCCCTTTTGATTGCAAAGTAATGCAACCTCTCCCCATATAGCATATGTAAATGGATAGTTAAAAAATAAATGATTTCCACTTTCCATACCTGCCCAGTAGAAAATGCATTGAGGATTAATATTAATCCTTCCCTTGATGAGTTTATCCTTGGTTCGTAGAGCATCAACTAGACACCTCCATATTGTAAATGGGTGCCTTGGGATATTACCTTCAAACCACACAGCTTTCTTCCAAGCAATCTTTCTCTCCTTTTTTCTCACTATCTCGTATGCTGATTTTGTTGTGAATACTCCTCTAGAATCTCCTTTCCACACCACTAAGTCATCTTCCTCATATTGAAGTCTACGGATAGATTGAAGGTATCCCCAAACTTCTCTAAGATCTAATGTTGTAGCAGGAGTAGGGTGCCATTCTCCATAACTTAAAATATCACCTACTATAGCAAGAATAGGTAAACCAGAATCATACCTTATTCTTTCACCAAATCTTTTGATATGTAGACCCCTTGGATGCCAATCATCCTGCCATAACTTGGTGCATCTTCCATTTCCCACTATATGCATAATAACATCCTCCACTTTATCCCTATACTTCAGAATCTTCCTTCTTACCCAAGAAGCCTCACTAGTTGCCTTCACAATCCAAATAGTACCTTTTTCAGAAACCTCTTGTAGATCCATTTCACCCATATATTGTTTTTATGCAATGCAATCCACCATATTTGTTTCAAAATACCAGACACATTCATCTCCTTCACTCTTTTCAGCCCTAACCCCCCTTCTCCTTAGGTTTGCATACAACCTTCCATGAAATATAATGCAGCTTCCTCTCCAAAGAGGGGCTAGAATAGAAAATTTGAGAAAATAGACTCCACCTTTGCTATAAGATTACTTGGAAGGGCATTAATACTTGACCAATACATATAGCATCCTTGAAGAACTAATGTGATCAACTGAACCCTTCCAGTATAGGAGAGAAATCTAGCTTTCCATCCTTCAAGCTTCTTCTGGATTAGGTCTAATATAGGACTGCAATCTCCTAAAGTCAGCTTTCCTGCAATAAGAGGGTCGCCAAGATACCTTATTAGCCGTTTGGTTTCCTTAAAACCCGTTAATTCCAAAAGTTGCATACTACTAGTTTGGGTAAGGCACCCTAAAATAATAGAGGACTTAGCCCTATTGAGATGTAGCCCAAAGAAGACTGCAAACTCAGTTAGGGCCCCCAAACTAGCTGTGACTGAGTCACAAACAACCTTTTCAAAGATCATGAGATCATCTGCAAAGATTAGATGGGACAGCTGCATAGGTTTGCAATTAGGAATTAGAGTGATTTTACCATCCACTACAAGCTTCCTCATGACTCCAGAGAACCTCTCCATTGCCATTGTAAATAAGTAAGGTGAAAGTGGATCTCCCTATCTGATCCCCCCTCCTCCCATGAAGTATCCAACTGGACTTCCATTAATTAGCACAAAAATTGTAGGAGTAGAAACACAAGCCTTTATCCACCCCATATACAATGTAGGGAATCCCATCCTTCTCATAATCTCCAAGAGAAATTTCCCACTCAATGAGTCATATGCTTTATGAAGGTCAATCTTCAACACTAGTGAGCTTTTCTTTGTTCAATGCCTTTAACAATACCATAACAGATAAGAATATTATCTACTATGACCTCCCTTTAATAAATGCTGATTGGTTCTCACTAACCAACCCCCCAATCACTCCTTGCAATCTTTTAGAGATTAATTTTGTAATAATCTTATAAATGAGATTGCACAATGCTATACGCCTATCTATAACAAGCAAAAGTAGCCACCTAACTTGTCTTAGGGATGAGACTGATGAAAGTAGCATTAATAGAGGGTCACATAATTGAATTCTTAAAAAACCACTTGATAGCAATTAAGTTCCTCCCCTACTAACTCCCAAGAGTGCTTAAAAAAGCTAGCACTAAACCAATTAGGACCAAGTGCCCTATCATTCTTTATTGCAAGCACTACCTTCTTTATCTCATCATTTGATGCAGCTTTTTCTAACTTCTCTTGCTAGTCTACTGTAAGTGAACCACACAAAAGGATATCATTAGGACAGAATCCACATCCACCTGATGAGCCCAAACAGATTCTAATAAAACTCTGTAGCCTCCTTTATCAACCTAGGATCTTCCACCACTACCCACCTCTTCCCTCAATTTCAAGGTTGTTATTTTGTGTTGTCTTCCCCTCATTGCCTTGTGAAAGAATTTGTTATTTCCATCCCCTAACTGGAACCACTTCACTCTAGACTTTTCTTTAAAAAAGCTTTCATCCACCTTCAAAGCCTCCCATAATTTCCTTTTTGCCTCTTTCTCTTGACTGACCAAGGTAACATATCCATGATCGAAATTCAATTGACCTTGGATATCAGCTAATACACTTTCATCCTCTTTCACTGTCTTAAAGACATCCCCAAACTGCTCCTTATTCCAACCTTTTAATTCCTTTTTAACATTTCTCAGTTTGGCAGAAAACCTGAGCATAGGGGTCAAATGATTCTTAACATGCATCCCATCCCCTTTTCACAATATCATTAAACCCCTTATGCTCAATCTAGGTTTCAAAAAACTGAAAAAGGCTTTGGTCCATATTTTTTTTTCCTCCATAAAGTATAGTATAATAGGGCAATGATCAGAGATCCCAGTACACAAGAATGCAACCTCTGAAAATTTATACTTCCCAATCCATTCATTATTACCCAACACCCTACTCAACTTACAGCTCACCCTAATACTACCAGACTTTTCATTACTCCATGTGAACAAATTCCCTTTCCATTTCAAGCCAAAAAGCTCAGCATCAAATAAACAATTATTAAATTCTTCCACTGGTCCTTGCCTAACAGCCTCCCCTCCATGCTTTTCATGTTGGCCTCTAATCACATTAAAGTCACCCAATATGACCCAAGGGGCTGCCATTCCTTGAGCCAAATGTGTAACATCCCTCCACAGCTCTCTCCTTTCCTCTATACTATTTGAGGCATATACTGTAGTGTAGAAAAACCCCATGGACGACCCTTTAATTTTTATTTTCAAATGGATGAGTTGTGACATACTACTCAGACAATCTACATCAAAACAGGCATCATCCCATCCCACCCATATTCTCATAGCCTCTCCTACCTTTCAATTGTGAACATACTTCCATTCCCTCATCAAAGAAGAAAACACTGATGTAATGTTTTCGTCCATCACTTTTGTTTCAACCAGAATCCCCAACTTAATATTTTTTTCAATAATCAAATTCTTAACCCCCACTCTATTTTTTCAGAAGCATTTAGCCCCCTTACATTCCAACAGAGACAATTCATTTATTAACTTTCTTTAAAGAATTTCCATGAACCCTACTGGTTCCCATCACAACTCTAGCCTCTTGTACACCTTTCTTTATATTTGGATTCACTTCTACCCATTGTGGTTGTAAAGTCAACTTCCTTACACCAACCCTCTCATAAGATTGAAGCATTCTAGAAGGTAAAAAAGAAGACTTGGAGTTATCGGCCATACTTTTTTTCATGCTAAAAACAATGCTTGAAGGAGGTACAGCAGCAATCGGGTCAATAAAAGGGGGGTTGTCAAGCTCTACCAAGCTATTGTCCAATGGTTGTAGCTCCTCCTAGCATAGAGGTATATTCACAAAATATTCTCCAACAAATGCCACATCAGCAGAAGGTTGACCATGCTTACTCCATCCATCTCATCATCCAAACCCTTGTCAGCCTGAACAAGGGAGAGGAATAAACTCTACCACCATCAAGCCTATCAGGTTTAGCCACCTTTGCAATATGGTTGCTGAAGTCCTTCAAAATTGGGATTACATCACGTATTCCATCTCCACAGTCCATAGGAGCAATGGTCAAAGCCGAACTAGCGCCCGTTCCTAACAAATCTCTTGTTTTTTCTCTCTTCAACTCATTTTCCTCTAATTGTAAGCTAAAAATAGGCTGTCCATGGGTAAGGATATCTTCATTCACGCACGGAATATCCTCCGCCCCTCTATCCCCTACTTCCACCTCAGATAAGATCCTTCTCCAGTCTCACCTTCTTCTAACAACTCTTCCAAATTATTGGTAAATGCAGTATTAGTATTCATATCTATTTCTTCCAATACCGAGAAGGGGTTTGACTACATAACAGTCCCACCCAAACCAGACCCCTTCACCACCTTTCTCCCTTTTTTCACGCTCACAATTTCTTCTATAATATCTTTTCCCTTCCCTATGGCATTAGGTTTCCTTCTCATAATAGAATTTGAATTCAAATTTGAATTAGAATTCAAAACTGGATTATCACTCTCCATAGCATGCATGCAAATCTCCAAGGAATCTCCAGCCTGAGATCATACAGCAGCCACATCAGCCACCGAACTTCCCTTCCATTCTACAACTCCTTCACTATGCATCACCTCGTAAGGCTGATCCTCCTCCGTACAAGCCAACTTCCTAACCCATTTCTTCCTTGCAGCCAACCCTCCTCTCTCCCACACTAAGAAGAGTCATGACCAAAAACCTTACACATACTACATGAAACAGGTCTCCATTCATACATCACAGCTTGTGAGAGAATAGCTCCACTTTCATCATACACAGGAATGAAGTTCGGCAACCTATCAAAAAAAAAAGAATGAACTTTGGCAACTCATCTCCAACTTTAATTTCCACACATAACCTTGTAAACGATAATCGATCAATGGTACGAGTACACTTATCCATTGTGTTGGGATTACCAATGACACTCTCAATAGTACTCAATGCATCCGTAGTCCAATATTGAAAAGGTAAATTTGGCAAGGATATCCATACAGGTAAAGAATTTAGCTACACTTTAGCTAACACAATGTTCAGTCTCCAATGTCTCAGTAACAATGGCCTCCTGTTAACAAACCATGGGCCACCTTCCCATACCTTCAAACGGTCCTCCTCCACATCAAAACGAAAAATGAATACTCCACATTCCAGCATAGACATATCCACATGACCCACAAGCTTCTATTGTTTAAGCAATATCTCTTTGGTAATTGAAAAAAGAGGTCTTCTACCCAAGAAATGTCCTACCAAAGCATTCTCCCACCTTATGACCCCTTCCTTTATCATTGAAAAAGAACACTGTGCCACAGCCTTTCCATCCACCATCAGAGGCCTAACATAGTCCAACTGTAATCCATCCACCCTCTCCATTGTTTTTTTTTTGAAAATAAACCTGTCCAGCTTTTTCCCATACCAACTGAACCATCCTTACTTCCATCTTCCACAGTAGTTTTAGCTCTAGAAAAACAGCAACTCCCACCCGAATCATCAAGAGAAGTATGAGTTATCTTTCCTACACAAGAATCAAACCCAGTAGCTGAGGCCACTGGCCTAGCAGCCATGGCCGAATCTCACAAACCTTGATTTCTCCTAAATAATATAGGGTTTGGGGTTTAGGGCTTAGATATAGTTTAGGGTTTAGGGTTTAGGGTTTAGGGTTTAGCGTTTAGGGTTTAGGGTTTTTGGGGTAGGGTGTTCGGATTAGGGCTTAGGGTCTAGGGTATAGGTTTTAGGCTTTAGGGTATAGGGTTTAGGATTTAAGGATTAGGCTTTGGGGTTTAGGTTTAGAGTTTAGGGTTTTGGGTTTAGAGTTTAGGTTTTATGATTTAGGGTGTACGGTTTATGATATAGGGTTTTGGGTTTAGTTTAACGGTTTTGGGTTCAGTGTTTAGGGTTTAGGGTTTGGGGTTTAGGATTTAGGATTTTGGGTTTAGGGTTTAGGGAAGAGGGTTTAGTATTTAGGGATTAGGGTTTCCAGGTTTGGGGTTTAGGGTTTAGGGCTTAAGGTATAGGCTTTAGGCTGTGAGGTTTAGGGTTTTGTGTCTTAGGTTTAGTGTTTTAGGGTTAGGTTTTCGGCTTAGGGTTTGGGGTTTAGGGTTTAGGGATTAGGGTAGAGGGTTTAGGGTTTAGGGTAGAGGGTTTAGGGTAGAGGGTTTAGGGTCTAGGGATTAGGGTTTCGATTTTAGGGTTTTGAGCTTAGGGTTTTAGGATTAGGGTTTTTGGTTTAGGGTTTAGGGTTTAGGGTGTAGGTTTTAGGGTTTAGGGTTTAGCATATTGGGTGTAGCATTTAGGGATTAGGTTGGTATAGGCTTTAGGGTTTAGGGTTTATGGTTCAGGTTTAGGGTCTAGGGTTTAGGATTTAGGGTTTGGGATTTCAGCATTAGGTTTTGGGTCTTGGGTTTAGTGTTTTAGGTTTTGGTTTTAGGGTATAGGGATTAGGGTCTAGGGATAAGGGTTTAGGGTTTAAGGTATTAGGGGTTAGGGTTTGGGAGTAGGGCTTAGGGTATAGGCTTTAGGGTTTAGGGTTTATGGTTCAGGGTTCAGGGTTAAGGGATTAGAGTTTAGGGTCTAGGGTTTAGGATTTAGGGTTTAGAGTTTTAGGTTTAGGGTTTAGGGTTAGATGGTTGGTTTAGGGTTTAGGGTTTAGGGTTGGGGGTTTAGGATTTAGGGTTTAGGGCTTTGGGTTTAGAGTTTTGGGTTTAGAGTTTTGAGTTTAGGATTTTGGGATTTGGGTTTATGGTTTAGGGTTTAGGAAGTTGAGTTTTGGGTTTAGAGTTTTCGGTGTAGGGTTTAGGTTTTGGGTTTAGGGCTTTAGATTTTAGGTTTAGGGTTTAGGGTTTTGGGTTAAGGGTTTTGGGTTTAGGATTTAAGGTTTAGGGTTTAGGGTTTAGTGTTTATGTTTTTTTGGGTTTAGTGTTTAGGGTTTAGGGTTTAGGGTTTAGGGTTTGGGGTTCAGGGTTTATGGTTTAGGGTTTAGAGTTTTGGGCTTATGGTTTAAGGATTTGGATTTTTGGGTTTAGGGTTTAGGGTTTAGGGTTTAGGGTTTAGGGTATAGTGTATAGGGTGTAGGGTTTAGGTTCTATGATTTAGGCATTAGGGTTTAGGGTTTATGGTTTTGGCTTAAGTGTTTAAGGTTTAGGGCTTAGGGATTAAGGTTGAGGGTTTAGGGTCTAGAGTTTTGAGTTTTGGGTTTAGGGTTTTGGGTTTAGGCATTAGGGATTTGGGTTTAGGTTTTTGGGTTTTGGGTTTAGGTTTATGGTTTAGGGTTTAGGGTTTAGGGTTTAGGGTTTAGGGTTTTGGGCTTTGGGCTTAGGGTTTAAGGATTAGGGTTTTAGGGTTTTAGGTTTATTGTGTTGGTTTTTAGGGTTTAGGGTTTAGGGATTAGTGTTTTGGGGTTTCGGGTTTAGGGCTTAGGGTATAGGGTGTAGGGTTTAGAGTTTAGGTTACAAGGTTTAGGGTTTAAAGTTGAGGGTTTAGGGTTTAGGTATTAGGGTTTTGGGGATTAGGGTTTAGGGTACAGGGTGTAGTGTTTAGGGTTTAGGTTTTAGGGTTTGGGGTTTAAAGTTTGTGGTTTAGTCTTTAGGGTTTTGTGTTTAGGGCTTAAGGTTTAGGGTTTAGGGATTTGGGTTTAGGGTTTAGTGTTTAGGGTTTGGGGTTTGGGGTTTGGGGTTTGGGGTTTGGGGTTTAGGGCTTAGGGTTTTGTGTTTAGGGTTTAGGGTTTAGGGTTTAGGGTTTAGGTATTAGGGTTTTAGGGTATAGGGTTTTGGGTATAAGGTGTTATGGTTTAGGGTTGAGGCTTTATGGATAAGGGTTTTAGAGTTTTGGGTTTAGGGTTTATGTATTTGGGTTTTAGGTTTTAAGTTTTAGGGTTTAGGATTTACAGTTTAGGTTATAAAGTTTGAGGTTTAGAGTTTAGGGTTTAGGGTTTAGGGTTTAGGGTTTAGGTATTAGGGTTTTAGGGTATAGGGTTTTGGGTATAAGGTGTAGGATTTAGGGTTTAAGGTTTAGCGTTTAGGGTTTGGGTTTTATGGTTTAGGGTTTAGGATTTAGGGTTTAAGGTTTAGGGTTTTGGGTTTAGGTATTAGGGGTTTAGGGTATTGGGTGTAGGGTTTAGGCTATAGGTTTTAAGGTTTAGGGTTTAGTGTTGAAGGTTTAGGGTTTAGGGATTAGGGTTTTGGGGTTAGGGTTTGGGGTTTAGAGCTTGGG
The DNA here is from genome assembly GCF_013358625.1 of Macadamia integrifolia. Taxonomy (NCBI): domain Eukaryota; kingdom Viridiplantae; phylum Streptophyta; class Magnoliopsida; order Proteales; family Proteaceae; genus Macadamia; species Macadamia integrifolia. The sequence continues at coordinate 83,208 of NW_024868352.1, read as the reverse complement.
GTTTAGGCTTTAAGGTTTTGTGTTTAGGGTTTTGGGTTTAGCGTTTAGGGTTTGGGCTTAGGGTTTTTGGTTTTAGGGTTTAGGGCATAGGGTTTAGGTTTTGGATTTAAGGTTTTGGGTTTAGGGTCTAATATTTAAGGTTTAGGGTTTAGGGATTAGGTTTGTGGTTTAGTTTTTAAGGTTTGGGATTTAGGGTTTGGGGTTTAGGCTTTAGGGATTTGGGTTTAGTGTTTGGGGTTTTGGGTTAATTGTTTAGTGGCTTTGGGTTTTGGGTTTAGGTTTTTGGGTATAGGGCTTTTGGGTTTTGGGTTTAGGGTAAGAGGCTTAAGTTTTAGGGATAAGGGTTTTGGTTTTGGTTTTTAGGGTTTAGATTTTGGAGTGCAGTGTTGAGGGTTTAGGGTATAGGCTTTAGGGTTTAGGGCTTAGGATTTAGGGTTTAGGGTTTAGGGTTTAGGGTTTAGGGTTTTGGTTTTGGGGCTTAGAGTTGAGGGTTTGGGGCATAGGCTTTAGGATTTAGGGTTTAGAGCTTAGGATTTAGGGTTTGGATTTTAGGGTTTAGGTTTTTGGCTTTTGGGTTTAACGTTTTGGGTTTAGGATTAGGGTTTAGGGTTTGGGGCTTAGGGCTTAGGATTTTTGGTTGAGGGTTTAGAGTTTTGGGTTTGTGGTATAAGGTTTAGGGTTTAGGGTTTATGGTTTTGGGTTTTGGGTTTTGGGTTTGGTTTTGGGTTTTTGGCTTAGGGTTTAAGGATTAGGGTTTTTGGGTTGAGGGTTAAGGGTTTAGGTTTTAGGGAGTAGGTTTTAAGGTTTAGGGTTTAGTGTTTAAGGATTATGTTTAGAGATTAGGGTTTAGGGTTTTGGATTTAGGGTTTCAGGTTTTGGGTTTATGTTGTAGCGTATATAGGGCTTTAGGGTTTAGGTTTTAGGGTTAGGGTTTTAGGGTCTAGGGATTAGTGTTTAGGATTTATTAGGGTTTTAGGGTTTAGTGTTTGGGTGTAGGGCTTATCTTGTGGGTTTAGGGTATAGGCTTTAGGGTTTAGTGTTTAGGGTTTTGTTATAATGGTTTAGGGTTTAGGGTTTGGGTTTAGGCTTTAGGGATTTGGGTTTAGGGTTTAGGGTTTAGGGTTTAGCTTTTTGGGTTAATGGTTTAGGGTTTAGAGTTTTGGGTTTAGGGCTAGGGTTTAAGGATTAGGGTTTTGGGGGTTTAGGTTTATTGTGTAGGTTATAGGGTTTTTGTTTTAGGGTTTCAGGGTTTAGGGATTAGGGTTTAGGGATTAGTGTTTTAGTGTTTAGGCTTTAGGGTATAAAGTGTGGTGTAGGGTGTGTGGGACTTCTCTCCCAACAAAAGATTATAAATTGATTCACCCAAAATGCTTATTAGTTCACATCAAATTTGATAATGTATGAAAAATAGGGGGGGGGGAGCCATTTTGTTTCATTTTATAAGATAACTAAGTCTAATTACTACTTTTTAAATGGTAAAGGACCCACTACCTCTCTTTATTGCTAATAGAATTGATGGACCAAGCAATAGAGATTCATGCATGACTACAACTTAGAACATGTCTATGATATATAATCCAAGATCTTGAAAAGTCTGCTAACAAGCTTCCCACTTGCACCATTTCTCGATCATAGTGGTTCTCAAATACACCTAAAGTTGAAAATTTTCCATGTTAACTAGACATATAGAAAACTTTATGGATGCAATACCATTAAATATAATAAAATAAGGCAAAAGATATTAGTTCATTGGAACTAAAGACCTATTGGAACAAATCTTATTAGTGGGAAAAAGACATTTAGTTCAACCTTTGGCCCTGGATGATAATTAATAAAAATGAGGGAAAAGTAACAGAGGAAAAAATAAAAATTAAAACTTAACGTTCAAGTGAATTAGAGAGACCATAATTGGAAACTGATTTTCCACGCTTACTATGTCAAGAGAAGTTGCAGTAGAAGTACCGTCAGTAGTTGTTGTTGGAGGGGTAACAGCTGCAGTTTCAAGTTGATTCTTAGGAGAATGTGACACAGATTCAACATCGATAATAGCATTTTCTTTATTTTCTACACCAATCGTGTATGTCATGTAGTCGTTGCTTAGGATGCTTGGGTTCTACACATCGTTATTGCTTGGACTGATTGAATTTAAAAGTTGTCATTGCATGGGCTGCTTGAATGTTTCATCAGTATCCTCATTGGGGATTGACTTAATCGTTGCTTAGTGTAATTGTATGGGCATAGAGGTTTTGATTGCTATAAGGGCTATGATTCCTTATAAGGTTATGGATTTCATCCACTTTTTAATTCTTCTAGTGCTTGGTTGAATTGTGACTCACTGGGGAGCATATATATGTAGTTGTTGGTTGTTGTCCTGTGGGGAGTAAGGGAATACACTCTTTATCACTTGGGGAATGAATTGTCCAAGTTGTCCATGTCATGGGGCCCACTAGGGTGTATAAAATGTCAACCCATTTTTCATTTACTCTTTTTGTTTTTCAAAATTGACTGTACTTGGCCGGTGTCGACTAGGCTTCAATCGATGTCAACCATATGGCACGGGCCATCTGGTAAGGTGCACGTAATGTCAAGTTCGCGGCTGACCTTTGGCCTTTTGTTCGAGTTTAAGCAGCATCAAGGGTTTTGAAACCTCATTATCCTCCCTTGCTTTGGTTGTTTTCGCTCTGTAGAATGCCTTCTTTCTTCCTTTGCTAAAAATTTCTAAGGTTCTCTTGGATTAAAGTAAATTTAGGAAGATTTCTTTCCTTCCTTCTGTATTGTTATGCCCCGTTCCCATAGAACCGGACCAGTGACCGAGTTCCCTCTAGGTAACCTAAAATCACTAGAATCATCTGATACAGTAACCATAGCACAACAAGCCACAAATAACATGGAATATAATAATGTAATACAACAAAAGTCTTGTCGTATATAAATACCTATAATTGCCCATATACTCTTGATACCCAAATTGTTATACATGGTATAATTACATGTGGGCCCTTAGGCATGATATTTTACACAAGAAATAACAATTTAACTATCTAGAGAGCATAAAAGGGGAAGTATACCAAAAGAATCAAAAGAGAACTGTGAATAGAAGTCTGTTACTATTACCCCGCAACACAGTTCCCACACGGGCATCCATTTCCACGGTCAAATCCATTTGGGACTCACCAATCCCCCACTAGAAGTTCGTTGGTGAGAACTAGCGTGGGGCCTTCTTTGGAGTAACCTGCAAAATCATCTAAAAAGGTGTATATATGAGGGGTGATCTTACTAGCTTAGTAAATTAAAAGAAAGACTCACACAAGTAGTTGCAATCAAATGATACTATATATGCATGTGATTCATTTTAATCCTATTTCACCTAAGCAACAATTACGTTATACGTTACATGCTACTCACAACCACAGTGTGCGTATACCCCAGGTACGAGACGCGTCCTCCATCCCACGATATGCCCATAGGGTTGTCGGAGAAGGCCAGCCATGAGCACTCAGGAAAGTAAATCATGGCCAAACTATAGCAAAAATGTAAATCATGGCCGAACCATAGCAGAAAATAAAAGCAATATGATTGGCCCTCTGAATATATCAATGAGGTTTCAAACTATCCTAATGATCAGCCAGGCGTAATTTTAATTGCCACGGCGGTCCAAGACTGATGCTCCCCCCCAGTGATAACCCAACATGTAAACCCCTGTTGGGAAGGGTCGTAGCATGAGGGAATGTGAAATCCTAACCACATACTCCTATATGAGATTAGTATGACTGCATAGTACTTCCAAGTCCCATACCACGATGTACCAATGCATTCGTTTCCAAGCCGACTACGACATCTATTATAGAAATCCTATACAAGTTCAGAAAATCATCATCATAAACCATCAATGAATTTCCCTCGAGCTCAATGTAGGAGAGGATAGAAAGAGGAGAGGAAAGAAGAAGAAGAGGAAGAAGAAGGAGGTTGGAGGCCTACCTTAGTGCTAGCTGCCGCTTTGTTGTTAGGATCATTGCCGGAGGTAAGTACAACATCCCATACCACTCTCTCTCTTCATTTGACCTAGACAAAGCTAGGTATGGGTGGAATCTTGGTGTACAAACCATGTTAAGGTTGTAGGATGCGTGTTCTACCCTCCTGGTGTTGTTGTCGAGCTGGAACCAAGCCCAGTGAACTTCGACAACATGTATTGCCAAAAGACCATCTAGGGTTTCAATTGTTCGATCAACGTATCTCCTAAACAACTTAGTGGAATTGGAATTTTCTTGGCTTAGAATGATGCTAGGAACATTCCCTACAAACTCCATGGAACAAATCTCGATGATCGGGCTCGAGCTTGTAAACCCCAAAATGGGTGGACTACCTTGAACCACCACCCAAAACAGCCCACCAGATCCACTGGGTCTATTTCCGGTGGCATATTTCCGATGGACATGTGATCCATATATGCTCTCTATCTCCTCCACCGGAAACAGGACTGATATTTCTGATGGAAATTCCCTGTTTCTGGTGATAGTACTGTCACTTAGAAACAGTGTCTGAACCCTTTGGGGGTGACTTGCGTGCGTCACTCCCGATGTTTTTGACGCGTACTGATCTACGATTCCCTTGTGTCTAGGATAGTGACATGCAAGTGCCCCGAAGGTGAATTTGACTTGATCGATTGGTGGTTGTACTTGAACCTGAACAAACTTGATCATAAACCAGGTGAGGGATGGACTTTGTTTTTTTTTTGAATTTTTATTTTTATTAAATTGTTCACATACTTAGAATTATATGTTTAATTGTAATTGCTCAAATGCGATGATGATATGTTATATTTACCATTTACGATTATGATATTAATTGTATGGAGATGTATGATGAGATCCGATGTGGCCGAGGTGGTATCGGTGTCGTGATTGTGGTATGTATGTTGTATTCATGCATTGATTATGTGCATTAGAGTTAGTTGTAGTCATGGGTAAAGGAATTCTCACACCTCCCATCCTTGAGCGTGCCAGGGCTTGGAAAGTTACTAAAGGCCTAGATTCCCCAAAGGAGAGGAGCAAGCAGCCGAGATCAGTCCTGTCTGAGCCAGGGATCCTCCACAGAGCCACCAAAGCATCATCTGGTTTCCTCCCCCTCTTGATCTAGAACGGGGATCAAGGTCAGGTTTATTTTCTAACAGAGTAGTCATAATGTAGATCTCACATTAAAATAACATATGTATACTATTGTATATTTGAGCGAGAACACGGTGACGTAGCTGCCCGCAGGAGCAAGGGTCGATTGTCCACCCCCTCCACAGGGGACTGCTAAGCTTCCAATATAAACATAGGTTAGCAAACATGTTTTCATACAAATACAATATGGGGAATATTCTTGCATTTAATGGTAGCGCTAACCATATCATACATCATGCTCAAAGTGAAATCATGTGGCAAGGATACTCCCTGCATGCCTACACCCTCAAGGAGGATACTTAGTGCATGATATACTAAGGTTGCATTTGGTAACGTTCCAGAAACGACGTTTCATGTCAAAGATGAAAATTTCAGTTTTTGTGTCAAAATACCCTTTTTTTTTTTGGAACGAAACTGAAACGACAAAACGTAACCTTCAATTTTTGTTTTTTTTGGGTTCAATTTTTTTCTCACCCACTTTTTTTGTTCAAAAAAAAAAAAAAAAAAAGAAACATGCCATAAATGCACCAAACGCTTTATTCTGTTTTTTCGTTCCCATAGAACGGAAAAATCGCAGAAACGTTTTTTTTTTAGAAAAGTTAATCAAACAACAAACCTAAGTATTACCTGAGATCACATGAAGACCCACTTCGCTGTACAAGAATGCTTTAGGAGAGCACAATCGCACTGCGAGGATGACCATTATCGTACCAGCACCCTTGGGGAGGTCCCCATACCTTGTGGCATTTAGAGATCATACGGTAATACTTTTTGCATTACACTTTTGTACACACTCACAGCACAGTTCCATCTACCCCTATAGCTAATTGCTTAACCTCGTATGTCATCATGAGTACTGGGCAAGGAAGCGACCCCCTTGACAACTTACTTTCAGGTGTATCAAAAGGATCCTGTACCTTGAGTATATACATCCTGTCAAGGAAGCTTGTTCGGTCTTATTGCATCCACTGCATCCTTGCATCATGTAGGAAATCGATGGACCCCCCCTAAGAATGCCACCAGCTAACCATGTAGATTTGTTTGAGATCTAAATATTCTTTTTTTTAGATCTAAGTTGGAGTGTTCTTATGATGTATTCGAGTTTTCGAGAATATGCTTTCTTTCGAGTGGGTTGTCGGTTAAAGATTATTTCCTAAAAATATGGAATGACACCTCAATGGTTTGGTATGTGCGATTCTAGGGTGATTCCCACCAAATTGTACAGAATGCCAAATCATCAATGAGGTGCATTTCGTGAGCGTCCGGAGGGGAAAAGAATCATCAAGTGGAGTAAATAACAAAGAGCAGAACCTGACAACGTAGGATACCTCATAAGACCACTTTTGGCTAAGATCTCCCTTTTTGTACTAACCTTGTATAGAAACCTTGTTTGCAAGAAGAAAAAAAAAATAGCCAAGCCTTCTTTATGGATCAAGCATGATTCCAAGCCCAATAGATCCCCCATCGTCTGTGTGGACTTGTCAGGTTGCTAGTTGACTTGCCTAAGTCCAATATCACCCTGATTAGATAGTCCTTCATCAGAAAGTCAAAGCCCAGTCAGGATGGAAGCCTTTGCTAGGGACCCAGCTAGTGATGATGCATCAGAGCCAGCATGGGCTCATCCCTTGGAAGCTTTGCAAGCTGAGATGGCAAAATTTAAGAAGAACTTGGCACATATCCTATAGGAAATTAGGAACTCACCTAGGATTGATCCTATCCCTAATCTGAATGAGAATGTTGCCCGGAACACAACAAGGATGGACCCTATTTTACGAGAGCCATAGTGGCCTAGGGTAGCCACACCAAGGTGTCTACGGTACCAAGGCACATATCCTATAGGAAATTAGGAACTCACCTAGGGTTGATCCTATCCCTAATCATTGATGAAGAAGAGGAAGAGCTTGCCGCCCATATGTAAAGTGAGCTTCCAGAAACGGAAATGGATAAGAAGATGAGAGAGTAGCTGGAAAAATCAAAAGGCTTGATCTGGAGTAAGATCCAAGAGGGGTAGGCTTCAGATCCCAATGAGATTAGTTTCTTCTCTGGGGTATGGGTTCCTAAGAAATTCTAATGAAAGACCAATCGGTTTGATGGGATAAGGGACCCCAAGGCCCACTTGAAGGTTTTCGTAAGTATCGTCAAATCATAAAAACTTACCGATGAACATATGGGGCAAGCATTTATGCTGACATTGTCAGGGCCGGCCTTGAGGTGGTTAACACAATTGCATCCTGCATAGACTTAGAATTGGGGAACAGTTGTGCAAGGCTTTACCAAGCAATACTCTTACAACACAGAAGTTGATGTCAAGCGACGTGAGTTGGAGACCCTGAGTAGCACCCCAAGGAGGGATTTACAGCATTTCTGATGAGGTTTAGTGATAAGGCCGCCAAAATGGCAGATTATCTTATTGAGGCAGAGCAAGTGGATTCGCTGATTGAGAATCTCACCAAGCTTTATTATGATGTCCTTTACTACCAGCACTTACAGACCTTTGATGCCTTGATAGCCACGGGCACCCACATTGAAAATAAGTTGCTAAGGGATGCCCAGTATCAGGTAGTGCCCTAAGACCAAGGGAAGAATGTAGGCACAGTGAATGCAGTCCAGCAGCCATTATCATCCGTGGCAGGGTCTCAACCACAACCATTTGTTATACAAGTAGATCACATAACCCAAGGGGCCATGTAGCCCAGGAGGCTATTCACGGATTTGGGAATGCCGTTGGCCACAGTGTATGAGAAGTTGAGGAAGCAAGGTCTTTTGGGCATAGTTGCTCCCAAACCTGTTAGTGATCCCCTACCTATCTGGTACAGAGAGTATGATTATTCTATTTACCATAACTAGAATGGTTATACTATAGAGCGATGCTTCAACTTGTGGCATGCTGTTCAGAATTTGGTGCATAAAAGTACAATAAAAGTGAGCCAAGCAGACTCCTAATGACACCACTAACCCACTTCCAAAACATGTGATGATTAATGCATTGGAAGTAGAAGAAGCTCAAGAGGATCCAACCAGGCTCATCTATCCAAAGAGAAGGGTCTCATGGACTCCTAGGTTAACTGAAAGATTATGGAAAGTAGAGCATGAAGAATGAGGATGGAAGCTTAGAGAGCCATTGATGAAGAAGAGTTGGAAGTCATGGGTCAACCACCACCTAGCCCTCCGCCACCTGAAGCCCATATAATCCATGTCCCACCATCACCTATGCATCATTCCCCTTCACCACTACCAGATTCTCCGTCATATCACCCTGGATCATATCCCCCATCACTGTTACATTATCCATTGTCTCCATCAGATTACCCCACTTCTCACATTACATCCCCATCATAACATCCCACCTTATATGCATCAACCCCCTCGGATGACTTTGACTCCCGATCTACATACGGCCCAAGAATAGTGTATGACCCCTATACTCGGGAATTGGGAGAAACAAAAGATTATGACATGTTTCCCAAGACACCAAATTATACCTCATCGACTAGGTCAGTAAATGCTTTGAATAATGAAGAATTGGAGATGGATCCCTTTCTATTAGGATCAACCATAGAAGAAATCAGATGAGATTCTCCCAAAAAAAAATAGGAGTAATATCCAGCTCACCTCCTTCCTTAGCCGTAGGAGATTTCTTTCCTAAAATTTCTCTTATAGTTTCTCCAACCACCTCTCCTTCCTCCAACACTATCTCCCCTTCCAAATTCGTTGGATTATTCCCCACTAACTGAACGGCATCCCCATCCACCTCATCAATATTAAAAAAAGAGATTTGATCAACACCTTCCATCCACACTCCTTCCACATTATCTTCCTTCAAACCATCTTAGGCAATCATATCCTCCCTTTTAGAATCGACTGACTCCTCATCTTGCTCCCCTCCCTGCAAATCGACCTCCACATTCTCAGCCTCCACCTCATCAATCACCATTCTCTCCTCAGATGTTGAAAAAGGAATGTCCTCGGTCAACTCTTCAAGGACAAGTTTCTCTCTTATGCTGGAAGACTGCAGTTGATCTCCTCAATTCTACAAGGATGCTATATATATTGGTTAGGTATTTTTGCATTACCAAGTAATCTTATAGCAAAGGTGGAGTCTATTTTCTCAAATTTTTTATGGTCTAGACCCTCTTTGGAAAAGAAGACACATTATATTTCCTGGGATACTATATGTAAACTTAAAGAGGAGGGGGGATTAGGGCTGAAAAGAGTGAAAGACAAGAATGTTGCTGGTATTATGAAACAAATATGGTGGATTGCATCTCATAGGAAGAGCATATTGGTGGACTGGATCTACAATAGGTATTAGAAGAAGGAGACTATTTGGACTGTGAAGGCTACAAGTGAAGCTTCTTGGGTGTGGAGGAAGCTTCTGAAATATAGGGACAAAGTGGAAGATGTTAATATGCATATTTTAGGCAATGGAAGATCTACTAAGTTATGGCTGGATTATTGGCGTCCAAAGGGTATTCTTATTAAAAGATTTGGTGAAAGAATAAGATATGATTCAGGTTTATCTCATCTTACTATATAGTTGAAGAAATCTTAAGGAATGGTGAATGGCAGCCCACTCCAACTGCAACTCTTGATCTTATCGTCAAACTATCCCTAAACTTCACTGAAGCTTGGGGATGTCGTCAAACTATCCCTAAACTTCACTGAAGCTTGGGGATGTCGTCAAACTATCCCTAAACTTCACTATGATGAAGAGGACTTAGTAAGCTTGGGGATGTCGTCAAACTATCCCTAAACTTCACTATGATGAAGAGGACTTAGTGGTATGGAAATGAGATCCTACAGTTGTTTTTACTACTAAATCAGCATGGGAGATAGTGAGGAGGAAAGAGAGAAAGGTTAGTTGGAAGAAATTTGTTTGGCTTGAAGGCAACATACCTCAGCATTCATTCACATCTTGGAGATGTTTAGTTGATACTCTACCAAAAAAAGACCAGCTCATCAAGAGGAGGATGAACATTAATCCTGAAAGCATTTTCTGTTGGGCAGGTATGGAAAGTAGAAATCATCTATGTTTTGAATGTCAGTTTACATTGCTCTATTGTGCAATCAAAATGGGAAGAAATCTGATAGTGTCATGGAAATTGCATTGTGGGTAAAAAATGAATTTCATGATAATGATCCTTTAAGAGTAGTTGGGAAGAAGTTAGCTTTTTGTGCCACAGGACATATGGCAAGAAAAAAACTTTAGGATTCTCAAATCAAAAATCCAAACTACTACACAGATGAAAGCCATAATTTCAGAAGTAAAGTTGAAATGCTTAACTATGAACTTTACGGCTGAATGCAATCCTTGAAACCAGTTCTTAGTAACAAGTTGGGGAATCAAAGTCACTTGGAAACACAGTGATTCCTAGTTTATGTGGGTATGGGAGATGTTACAAGCATATTGTGGCTGGAATTACAGGCTATCCTTAGAGGAACAAATATTTGTGTGGGAAAGAATATCATGGAGGTATCCATTCGGTCAGATTCAAAATTGGTCATTGATATGTTAAATGGTGTGATATAAGGGCCTGACAAACCAGAGTTATTAGAAGTGAGATCCTAAATAGCTCAAAATCTCTAGAAAGGAAGGAATTCAAGCATGATTGGAGGGAGATAAATAAACGAGATGATTTTATGGCCTCTTATGCAATAGGTCAGGGAGAGACTATTATTCAAGCTCAAGATTTTCCAGATGAGTTGAATAGTTTAGTAAGAGATGATTCTGATTTTAAGGTCTATTATAGATTGTAATCTTTTATTTTTGTTTGTAATGCAGGGCCTATCTTGCATGGTTTCAAGGAGTCTTTTTTCCTTTCTTTTGGTCTGTCCATAGAAGGAGAATAAGGCTGCCTTACTTTGTATATTCTTTTTTCCTTAATATATACACATCACTTATCACAAAAAAAAAAAAAAAAAAAAAAAAAAAAAAAAAAAAAAAAAACACTCTTCAAGGACAAAAAAGAAAAACGTTTTTATGCATAATTGATTCTTTCAAATTAGGAATAACATTGGATTTCCTTCCACTCCTCATGCTAATAAAGGAATCAAAGCTTTCTTTTTTCCATCAAACATCCATTTGAATTTGAATTCAAATTTGAAATTGAATTCAAATTCGAAATTGAATTCAGATTTGAATTAGAAGCAGAATCTGCATGCAAGTTAACTCTTTCAGCTGCTAGCATGGAATCCACCCTGTTCCCCTTTCCACCACCGTTCACCACCTCTTTTAGTTGAGACCTTTTCCTGTGAACATCCTTTTGAACCCATTTCAACTTGGTGGCAAAATTGAGTTCCTTCCCACGTTGGCTAGAATCATGACCGAAGATTCTACACATATTACATGAAGATGGCCTTCAATCATACAGCACAGCTTGAGAAAACACAGCTCCTTTCTCATATTGAACAGGGATTGACTTCATTAATTCTTCTCCATCATGGACCTCCACACATATTCTAGTATATGATGACCGATCCACAACTCTTGTGCACTTATCAGTAATAATAAGGACTCCAATGACATTCCCAATGTCACTCAAAGCTTCCATGGTCCAGTAATGAAATGGAAGGTTTGGCAGTGAAACCCAAATGGGAATTGAGTTCAGATACATCTTATCAAGTGCCATGCTCGGACTCTTTGGTCTCACTAGCAAAGGTTGTCTATTAACAAACCATGGTCCTCCTCCCCATACCTTCAGTCTATTCTCCACATTGAATCAAAAAATGAAAACTCCACTTTCAAGCATAAACATATTAACATGTCCAAACAACTTCCATTGCTTGAGTAAAATTTCTTTAGTGACAACAAAGGTCTTCTGCCCATGAAGTGTCCAACCAAAGCTTTCTCCCACCTTTTCACATCTGCTCCCATTGTGGAAGAGGAACGGCATGCAACTGCATTTCCAGCGACCATCAATGGCTTCACAAAATCCAACCTTAAACCATCAACTCATTCTAGAGATTTTGAAGAAATAACCCAGCCCAACTTCCTCCACCACCAAGATGTTTCCCCTTATCAATTGCACCTCCATAATGACCATCGTAACTTCCTTCACCAACCCCAATCTTACTCCCTCGACCTCTCTCACCTGAGCTTCACAAAGTGATTGAACCGCCAATCCCATGGACGAAGAAGGTCAATAGCTGACGCTATTAGCCTAGCAGCCATGGCCAAAATCTTAGATTCCACTCTCCTTCTCCAAATTTCTAGAGCTTCTCTCTCCTCATTTGGATTTAGGGTTCTTGGGTTCATGGTTCTTGGTTCAAAGTTTAATGTTTTGGGTTCTAGTTTATTTGTTCTAGTTTTTGGGTTATGGGTTCTTAGTTCTGATTTCATGTTTTTGGATTTTGGGATCGAGGTTCTAGGTTCTGGGTTCTGGGTTCTGGGTTCTAGTTTTCTGTTTCCATGTTCTAGATTCTGGGTTGTGGTTTTAGGGTTCTGAGTTATGTGTTCTTGGTTCGCTTTTTTGGATTCTGTGTTCCCAATTCTAGTTTCAGGGTTCTAGGTTTTGTTTTCTAGGGACATGGATCGGGGTTCTAGGTTCTTGTTTTTGGTTTCAAGGTTCCAGGTGTTGTGTTTATATTTTCAATGTTTTAGGTTCTAGCTTCTTTATTCTAGTTTTTAGGTTCTGGGTTCTTTGTTGTGATTCCAAGGTTTGAGGTTTTAGGATCAGGGTTCTGGGTTCTTGTTTTCTGTTTTAATATTTTGGATTATGGATTGTGGATTTAGGGTTCTGAGTTCTGGGTTCTTGGTTCCCTTTTTTGGGTTCTGTGTTTCGGGTTCTAGTTTCAAGTTCTTAGTTTTGTTTTCTAGGAATATAGATCGGGGTTATGGGTTCTAGTTTTTGGTATCAAGGTTCTGGGTTCCTGGTTTCGATTCAAGGACCTTGGTTCTTGGTTCTGGGTTCTAGTTTTAGGGTTTTGGGTTCTTTGTTGTTTCTAGGTACTGGGTTAATGGTTTTGGGTTCAAGCATTGGGGTTCTGGGTTCTTGGTTCTGATTTCAAGGTTCTTGGTTCTAGATTCAGAGAAGTCGGTCCTAAGTTCTTGTTTTGGGTTTAGGAGTCTCAAATCTAAGTTATGGGTTCAGGTTTTGAGGTTTTGGGTTTTAAGTTCCAGGTTCTTAGTTCTTGGTTTTGGTTTCTGGGTTTTAGATCCTGGGTTCTTGGTTGTAGTTTCAGGGTTCTGGTTACTGGGTTATGGGTTCTAGTTTCTAGTTTCTTGGTTCTTGCCTTCTTGATTCTTGTTTCAGGGTTCTAGTTTTTTTATGGGTTTGTTTCAGGGTTCTAGGTTTAGGGATCGTGATTCTAGGTTCTCATTTTTGGGTTTTAGGTTTCTCAATTCTAGGTTCTTCGGTATGGTTTCGACACTCTGAGTTCTGGATTCTTTGTTCTCTTTTGTGGGTTCTGTGTTATGGGTTCTCATTTTAGGGTTCTCGGTTTTGGGTGTTTGGTTCATGGATCGGGATTCTAGGTTCTTATTTCTTATTTTAGGGATCTAGGTCTTGGGTTCCTAATTTTGGATTCAGGTTTCTGGGTTCTGGGTTCTAGATTCTAGTTTAGGGTTCTGGGTTCTAGGTTTTTAGGTTTTTGGTTCTTAATTGTTGTGCTAGGTTATGGGTTCTGGTTTCATGGTTTTAGGTTCAGGCGTTATGATTTTGTGTTCTTATTTTTGGTTCAAGTTTTTTATTCTGGGTTTGTGGTTCTGTTCAAGGTTCTTGGTTCTGTGTTCTGGGTTCTTGGTTCTAGTTTCAAGGTTCTTGATTATGAGTTCAGGAATCTCAATTCTTAGTTCTAGGTTCAGTTTTCTGTGTGTTCTTAGGGTTTTGGGTTTTGGGTTTTGGGTTTTGGGTTTTGGGTTTTGGTTTTCATGTTCTTTGTTATGGTTTTTGGGTCTTGGGTTTTGGTTTTCATGTTCTTTGTTATGGTTTTTGGGTCTTGGGTCCTAGGTTCTTAGTTATAGTTTCAGGGTTCTGGGATTTATGTTTTGGTAATTGGGTTCTTAGTTCTAGTTTCTTTCTTTTTTGTTTTCTTGGTTCTTGCTTTTTAGTTTTGTGTTTTGTTTTTGGTTTCATGTTACTGGAGAATGGTTCTTAGTTTTTGTTTTAGGTTTATGGGTTCTTGGTTCTTGTTTCAAGGTTCAGGGTTGTGGGTTATATGGCTTTTGGGTTCTTTGATCTAGCTTCAGGGATTAGGGTTATAGGTTCAGGTACCGGGGTATTGGGTTCTTATTTTTGGTTTCAAGGTTTTTTTTTTTTTTTGATAAGTAGTGTGTATGTATTGAATAAAGAAAAAATATACAAAGTAAGACAGCCTTTAATCTCCTTCTTTGGGTGACGAAAAGAAAGGTGAAGAGACCCCTTTAAACTAAGCAGGACAAACCCTGCATTACAAGGGAAAATCCAAAAGAAAAATTACATTCTATAATAGACCTTGAACTCAGAATCATCCTTCACTAAACTATTTGTCTCCTCTGGAAAGTCCTGAGCTTGAATAATAGTCTCTTGCTGGGTAGTTGCATATGCTGCCAAAAAATCAGCCGGCATATTCACCTCTCTCCATACATGCTTGAACTCCTTCCCAACTATTGACCTTGAAGTGCTCTGAATTTTGGTTTTAAGAACTTTGATTTGCCAAGGTCCTTCAACCACACCAATTTAAGATTTCTAGAACCACTTTAGAGTTTGGCCAAATTGACACCCCCATGGTAAATAATTCCAGCAAATGGTAAGTCCTATGAGAATGGAAAATAATTCCAGCCACAAAATATTTTCAATATCTCCCAAACCAGCAAAAGCAATAAGAGGCACCCCCTTCCTATCTCTGATAATTCCTCCATATGATGCTCTTATCATGTTTAAGTGAACCATTACAATGCAAAGCAAACATATCCTCTGGTGGCTGAAACCAGGAAGGAAACTCTAGATCACTACTTTGCAAGTGACTTTGACTCCCCAACTTGCAACTAAGAACTGGTTTCTAGAGTTACATTCAGCCATAAAATTCATGAATGAGCACTTTACTTTGACTTATGAAATTATGGCTTCCATAATCTGTGATCTATTTCAGATTTTCGATTTGAAAATCTGAAAGTTCCTTTCTTGCCATATGTGTTGTACAGTGACATAGAAAGCTAACTTCCCAACAACTCTTAACAGATCACCATCATGAAACTCATTTTTTACCCATAATGCAATGTCCATATTACACTATTAGAGATTTTCCCACTTTGGTTGCAAAGTAATGCTACTTCCCCTTATATAGCACATGTAAATGCACATTCAAAAAATAAATGATTCCTACTTTCCATACTTGACCAACAGAAGTTGCATTAAGGATTAATATTAATGTTTCTCTTTATGAGTTGGACCTTAGTTGGTAGAGCATCTACTAAACACCTCCATGTTGTAAATGAATGCCTTGGAATATAGCCTTCAAACCAAACTACTTTCTTCCAGCCAATCTTCCTCTCTTTCCTCCTCACTATCTCCTATGCTGATTTGGTTGTAAAGACTCCTGTTGGATCTCCTTTCCACACCACTAAGTCATCTTCCTCATAGTGAAGTCTAGGGATAGATTGAAGGCATCCCCAAGCTTCAATAAGATCTAATGTTGTAGCTGGAGTAGGTTGCCATTCTCCATTTCTTAAAATTTCTTCAACTAGTAAACCAGAATCATACCTTATCCTGTCATCAAGCTTTATGAAGGTCAATCGTTAACACTATAGTAGGGTGATATTTTCTTTGTTCAATTCCTCTAATAATGTCAGTACAAACCAAAATATTATCTGCAATAGACCTCCCTTTAATGAAAGCTGGCTGGTTTGCACTAACCAGCCCCCCAATCACTCTTTGCAATCTTTTAGAGATTAATTTTGTAATAATCTTATAAATGAGATTGCACAATGTGATAGGCCTAAACCTAGCAAATGTAGCCACCTGAGTTATCTTGGGGATGAGACTGATAAAAGTAGCATTAATAGAAGATGGCATAATTGAGTTTTTGAAAAACCACTTGACAACAATTGTGAGATCCTCTCCTACTATCTCCCAAGCATGCTTAAAAAAACTAGCACTAAACCCATTAGGATCAGGTGCCTTAGCATTCTTCATAGCAAATACAACCTTCATTATCTCTTCATTTGATACACTTTCCTCTAACATCTCCTGGTTGATCTGTTGTAAGGGTACCACAAAAAGGGATATCATTAGGACAGAATCCCACATCCTCCTAATCAGTTCCAAACAGATTCTAACAAAAATCCACAGCCTCCTTTTTGGTTTCAAGGTTATGGGTTCTTGGTTTTGGTTTCAGGGTTCTAGATTCTAGTTCTTGGTTCTGGTTTCTGTGTTCTGGGTTCATAGATCTTGGTTATGGGATCTAGTTTCAAGGTTCTGGGATCCCGGTTCTGGTTCACGGATCTAGGCTATGGACTTAGGGATCTTGATTCTGGTTTTGGGGGTTTTGCTTTCTTTGTTCATGGATTTGGGTTCTGGTCTGAGGATCCTAGGTTCACGGATCAGGATTTTGGGTTCTAGGTTCTTGGTAATGGTTTTTGGGTTCTTCGTTCTAGTTTCTAGGTTCTTGGTTCACGATTTTGGCTTTTTGTTTTTGGATTCTTTATTCTAGTTTCAGGGTTTTGGGTCCTTGGTTCAGGGATCTGGGATCTAGCTTCTGGGTTCTTGGTTCTTGGTTCTAGGTTTTAGGCTTTGTTTTCTTGGTTCTTGGCTTTGGATATTTTGGTTCTTAGATCTTGTTTTAGGGTTCTTGGTTCTGCTACTGGTTGCGGGGATATGGGTTCTATCTTTTGGGTTATGGGTTTAGAGTTCAGGGTTTTAGGTTCTAGGTTAATTGTTTTAGTTTCTGGGTCATTGTTTTAGTTTCTAGGTCATGGGTTCTTGGTTCAGCGTTCTGACTCCTTTGTTTTGGTTTCAGGGTTCTAAGTTCTGGGTTCTGGGATCATGGTTCTTGGTTCTTGTTTTTTCATGGTTTTGGATTTTTGGTTCTGGTTTTAGGGTTTTGAGTTTTGGGTTCTTGGTTCTCTTTTCTGGGTTTTGTGCTCTGGGTTATGGTTTCAGGGTTCTAGACCCATGGATCGGAGTTCTGGATTCTTATTTTTTTTGATAGGTTTCTGGATTCTTATTTCTTGTTTCATGTTCTAGGTTCTGGATTCCTAGTTTTTGATTTAGGAGTCTGGGTTATGAGTCTTGGCTCTAGTTTTAGGGTTCTTGGTTGTTGTACTTTGGTTTTGGGTTCTGATTCCAAGGTTTTTGGTTCCAAGTTCAGGGATCTCGGTTCTGAGTACTAGGTTTTTGGTTTTGGTTTCAAGGTTCTTGGTTCTAGTTTCAGGAATTTGGGTTTTGAGATCTAGACTCAGGTTTCAAGGTTCTGGGTTCTTGTTTCTAGTTGAAGTTTTGCATTTAGGGTTCTTAGTTCAGATTTCAAGGTTCTTAGTTCTAGGTTCAGGGATCTCGGTTCTAAGTCTTGGGGTTCTTGGTTCTGGTTTCAAGGTTCTTTGTTCTGGCTTCAGGAATCTAGGTTCTGAGTTCTAGATTCTAGTTTCAGGGTTCTATGTTTTGGGTTCCAAGTTCTTGATTCTTATTTCTGGTTTCTTGGTTTCGGGTCTTGGTTGTTGGTTCTAGGTTCATGGTTTTGGGTTCTTGTTTATTGTTTAAGGCTTATGGGTTTTAGGTTCTTAGTTCTGGTTTTAGGGTTCTGGGTTTTAAGTTCTTGGTTGTTGTTCAAGGTTATGGGTTCTTGTTTCTTGTCTCTGGCTCAAGTTCTAAGTTCTAGGTTCTAGGTTCTTGGTTCTAATTTTAAGGTTTTGGGTTCTAGGTTCAGAGATCTCAGTTCTGAGTTCTAGGTTCTTGGTTTTGGTTTCAAGGTTCTTGGTTCTGGGTTCAAGAATCTTGGTTCTGAGTTTGGGGTTTAGGTTTCAAGGTTCTGTGTTTCAGGTTTTAAGGTTCCAAGTACTTGTTCCAGTTTCTAGATTTGGGTTATGGGTTCTTGGTTCTAGGGTTCATGGTTTTGGGTTCTTGCTTTTTGTTTCAGGGTTCTTGATTCTTTGTGCTGGGTGAGGGTGTCGACAACCAATTTTGTCACCCACCTATCTAGGTTTGTGCTTCGTATCGAAAGGGAATCTAGGCCTTTGGTGATGATCCAGCTGATGGCAATAACTCAAGAATCAACCCTAAGCCCTAATTCTATCAGATTCGAAAATGGTCCGGATCAATTCAAACCCCTAATACTGCCTGAAAACCTTATCTGGCCCCCGACAAATTTCAGACCCGATCTTGTGGCACTTAATATTAGCATGTTATTTATTGATGAATTGATTCTAAGTACTCTCCAATGATGTGGGAAGGACATGAATATTGATTGCCGGTAAAACCCTCAACTGGCAAAAGGGAAAAAGCCCCCTCTTTGCTATTCCCAATTTTTTTGAAGCAAATAAGCAGCTTGAAACCTACACCATTGGATACTGCTCGGAGAGACAATTTTGGCAATATATCGCACGTAAAAATTGGACTAGCGGATCTCCCAAAATCTGTTTCAGAAGTCAAAATAGGAATCAATGCACCCGACTTTGATATTTTTGACCCAGACCCACAAATACACCCACTGACTCGTATAGGACCTACATAGGTCCCCCATGAGCCCGCAAGAACCCTGCCCAAAAATGAAAGAAAAAAGAGAAAAAAAGGGTTTCCTTCATAAAAAAAAAAAATTCTTGGAAGGTTTTGGGGACGAGTCCATCAATGTTTTGATAGGCCATCCAATTTCAAATAAATAAGGGAGTATTGGTGCATTTAAAACGTGGAAAATCCACTTTTGGAAGGAATTTTTGGTGGACCCGTGGGAGCCATTTTTGGATGGCAAGCCTTGGAATATTTTTTGGAGACCCGCAAGAGGGAGAGTTGACACCTATAAATATAGGGTCCTACTCTCCCCCATTAAACACACTGAGAAAAAAATCAAGAAGGAGAGAATAGAAGAGAAAATGGAGAAAATAGAGTGAAAAGAGAAAAAAGAGAGGAAGACTGGGGTGAAAGAATTCCTCCACCTCTCACCCTCAAGGAGCACACCATAGCTTGAAGAGCTACTGATGTCCTAGATGGGGGAGGAGCAAGCAGTCGAGGTCAGTCCAGTCTGAGCTAGGGATCCTCACCAAAGCCATCGGAGCATTAGCCGGGGTCCGTTCCCTCTTGACCAGGAACATGGGTCAAGATAAGATATATTTTCTAACAGAGTAGCCATGACGTAGACCTTACACTAAACATAGCATGTGTATGATATTGTAGATTAGTAATGTAGTCATGTTTTTGGGTTAGGACATAGAAAGGGCAATATTTGAAAACCAACATCTAATAGGAAGATCGGTTCAACTGGGTGAAGTGGGTGCCTAACACCTTTTTACTTGATAACCTAGAACCTACCCTAATCTCCAGACCAGATCGAGTCAATCTTGGGTCCGTTCCAATAGATTGGGCCCACATCCCAGGTCTTAGGCCTTAACCCTAGATGGCATCTCCAAATGTTTATTTTTATTCTTAAAAGATACCCAAGGCACATGAAATAGACCCTCCACATATCTTTGAGTGAGGACGTGGCGGCACAATGGCTTACATGAGCTACACGACCCCACCCCCCTCCACAGAGGGGATTTAGGTTTTGGATTTTGGGTTATGGGAATTTTGTTTTAGTTTTAGGGTTCGTGTTTATGGGTTATGTTTTCAAGGATTTGTGTTTTGCATTTTTTTTCTTCTAATTTTAGGGTTCGGGGTTTTGGTTTTTTTATTATGGTTTCAAGGTTCTAGGTTCTGGGTTAAGCAATCTGGGTTCATAGTTCTGGTTCCGAGTTCTCAGTTCAGGGTTCTAAGTTCTTCGTTCTGGTTTCAGGGTTTGAGATTATAGGTGTTACACCTGTGCCCTAACCCAGTCTAATTTGAACTGTTGTGATAGGTCTCGGACTGGAATTAGAAAGTACCATCGGGTTTTGGCTCACGACTGCCCATTGCAAAAGGGGGAGAAATGACCCCACATGCTCGTGTTACTTATCAATCTAACTGGATGGGATTCAAGCCTTCCGATCACAGACGGTAAGTGACCCAACACCCTACCATTGAATCTGGACATGTACCATAACTATCGAAAGGCCATGTGCATAGCTTAGGGCAACTACCCGTGCAAGACCAACTTGTGGACAACAAGCAGTAAAGATGAAAAACTGTATCTTGACCACCAAAAATATGCCACCAGAAGCACTTGGGCTTGAATCCGGTGGGCTGAATCTAGTGGCCACTTGTGCTGCTAAACTAGTTTCGATGCCCATGGACACCTCCCACATCATGAACATACACACCCTCCATACTTTGCCCTTGACTTGTGTTTCTTATGAGTCCAAGGAGATGGGCCCGCATGTCCCGAATGCCGGATTAATCCAATTGGACAAGACTAGATATATATATATATATATGTATCTGAACATATAATATTATATATATATTATAAGGTAGTGGATATATTACAATAAGTTAAATACGGAAATTATGAAATTAGAAGTTTTAATTTAATATGGGTGTATAACGTATAGATCTGAAATTAGAAATCATATTGTATAAGTATTAAGGGTTAATTGTACATATGTTATAATATATATTATATAATATATTAGTTAGTGGGTCACTAAGAGGTTATGTTAGTGGGCCACTAAGTGGTGTTTGTGGGGCTATAAATTGCCTCCACCGACCATAGTAAGCCCATTTCTCACCTTCACAAGTTTTGGACAGCAAGAAGAAGAAAGAAGAGAGAAGAAGAAGAAGAAGAAGAGAAGAGAAGGAGGTTCAGCTCGAGATTTCAGTCCGTAGGTCTTTGATAGAGGGTTCAACTGCAAGGTAAGTTCATCTCTTATTCATTAATCTGTAATAGTAAATAATTTCAGAAAAATAAAAAGGGTATAAGCTGATTCTGTGCTTGGGAAGAAAGATTTAAAATTTCAGCAAGATCTTTGCTATCTGAAGTCTAAATTCTTGGATTCTTGAGGAATTGATGAAATGCATGAAGAGTGTATGAAAAAATTTCATAATGGAGTCAAGACCATGGCCGATTGGAGACTATGATGTGGGAATCTAGACTATGATTTGAGAATCCTTACAAAGCTCTTAAAACAGTAAAATTACATGAGAAAGAAGTAAAATTTTAGTTTCACTTTACTGTTCTAAGGACTAAGAACACATGCAAGGAGAAATTGTTGAAAGAATTATGCATACATTCTCTAATTGAGGTGTGATCATCGAATTTAAGGACTTGGATACTGAAATCCCATTTTAATTTTACTAGTTAAAGGTTTTTAAGAGATGGATTTTTACTATTAATGGTTCTAATGGTGCATCCAAGTGATTGAGGTTTGATACTTCACATGTAAAGTAAGATTAATGATGAAATCTAAGGATGCAACCTTAGATTGGAGGTTAAATTTGATAGTTTGATTTTATGTCACTTATGTGGATGAAATCATGTGAATTTGAGGTTTGATTATGAAATTCTCTGCTAAAATTGGTAATTATAATTAGTCAATTGAAAATAAATTAATAGTGGACTGAAAAAATAGTGAAATTGAGGTGATACCTTCACTGATGTGAGCTTACGGCATAGAAACAGGGGATTGATGGCCAAAATAGAGGTGATAATTAACAGAGAAGGTGGCAGAATTGATTTCTGCAGAAATTTGGTCAACCGACGAGAGACGACAGGCCAGCCGGTTGGACCAAATCTCTCCAACCAGTTAGACTCCCAGAAACTGAAATGGTTTCAGAACTGATCTAAAACTCATTGGGTCTACTAAGAACCTATTAAATACCTAAAAATGGGATAGTGTGCCCAATTACAGGAGTAAAAGTTGACCCTAAAGTGAACCTAAATAGAAACTATAGAGACAAAAATGATCCTATCTAATCTAGTTTTACAATAATTATGATGTAAATATGTTATGAATGTTGATAGAATGATACACATTGGTTTAGGAACCTAAATCACCCGGCGAGGATACGCGGTGATGCGAACTCAACGGTAACAACTGCGATTTGGGTAACAAGCTGAGAGGTGCTTGACTTTATTTTACAGAGTGTTTCTACATGATTTTCTATTTTTGCATGAATTAGGTGTATGTATGATTTGTTATGTTGCTGCTATGCATGTTGTTGCTGTTAGTATCTGTTAAAAATTGATTAGTAAGACTGTGGACAGGTTTTTGGACTGTAGTGGTAAGTAAGTTAAGTCATTGTGATTATGTGATGGTGTGTTGTGAATATAGAATGTGGCTATATGGATATGGCCCACAGTCGTAACTTTGGTATTGATGGTCTGGGGCATGGTGTGGCCGAGGTTCTTTTTTGGTACCATGGGCCCAAAGGTTAGTAGCATAGTTATGATTGTGACATTGACAATCTAGGACATGATGTGGCTGAGGTTCTGTCCGGTACCGTGAGTATAATGAGTGGTAATGATTGTAACATCGATGGTCTGAGGCACGGTGTGTCCAAGGTGCATTTTTGGTACTATGGGTTTAGAGGTTGGTATTACAGTGATAGCCACTGTTGTCTAATATGGAAGCATATAGAATGCATGGTTAGGATTCACAAACCTAACCATGCCAGTAGGGGGTTAGGTACTGGCTAATCCCAAAGGGTGTGGTATATTATTGAGAGTACGACGTACTGTAATCCAAGGTGAAAATAGCACGAGTGGCCGATGTGTAGGATTCTGTGACCGTGGCTATTCATTGCACAGGTGACCAATGTGTAAGATTCTGGGACCGTGGTAGTTAATAGTATGGGTGACTGATGTGTAGGATTTTGGGACCATGGCTATCTGTTTGGGGTTACCTTTGGAGGTTTACGGGGTAATCGATGTGTAAGATTTTGGGACTTGTAGACTTTCCGCTTGTAACGAGCTTGTATTCCTAAGGCCCAACATACAGGGTAGGGAATGCCACCTATGTTGCGTAGCACCTATACCATATGACTAATATATATATATATATATAGCATCCTTGTAGAACTGAGAAAATCAACTACAGTCTTCTAGCAGATGAGAGAAACCTTGCCTTCCATCCTTCAAGCTATTTCCTGATCAAATCCAATATATGGTTACAATCTCCAATGGTAAGCTTTCTTGCAACAAGATGAACCCCAAGGTACCTAATTGGTAACTTGGTTTCCTTAAAACCCGTTAATTCCAAAAGTCGCATACTAGTAGTTTGAGTAAGGGCCCCTAAAATAATAGAGGACTTAGCCCTATTGAGATGCAACCCTGAGAAGGATGCAAACTCTTCTAGAGCCCCCAAACTAGCTGTGACAGAGTCACTAATAGCCTTTGCAAAGATCATAAGATCATCTGCAAAGATAAGATGGGATAATTGCATTGCTTTGCACCTAGGAAAAAGAGTGATCTTCCCATCCACTACTAACTTTCTCATAACTCCAGTGAACCCTTCCATTGCCATGGTGAACAAGTAAGGTGATAGAGGATCCTCTTGCCTAATCCCTCTTCCCCCCATGAAGTATCCTCCTAGACTTCCATTTACAAGAACTGAGAATGTAGGAATAGTAACACATGCCTTTATCCATTTATAAATAGAGGAGGAAATCCCATTCTTCCCATAATCTCCAATAGAAATTTCTTACTCAATGAGTCATATGCTTTATGTAAGTTTATCTTCAGTACCGCAGTAGGGTGCGCCCTTCTCTGTTCAATACCTCTTATAATATCAGAACAAATTAGAATGTTATCAGCAATAGATCTCCCTTTAATGAATGATGACTGATTTTCACTAACTAAGTCCCCAATTACACTCCTTGTAACCTATTAGTGATCATTTTTGTAAATAACCTTGTAAAAGATATTGTACAATGCAATCGGCCTAAACCCAACAAATGATGCCCTCTAATTTTACTTAGGGATTGGGTAGAGAAAAGTAGCATTAATAGAGGATGGCATAACAACATTTTTAAAAAAACATTTGACAGCAATTGTAAGGTCCTCTCCTATAATTTC
Source organism: Macadamia integrifolia (assembly GCF_013358625.1). Taxonomy (NCBI): domain Eukaryota; kingdom Viridiplantae; phylum Streptophyta; class Magnoliopsida; order Proteales; family Proteaceae; genus Macadamia; species Macadamia integrifolia. The sequence continues at coordinate 58,990 of NW_024868352.1, read as the reverse complement.
CCAAAAGTGTTTGAAGAAACTAGCACCAAACCTCAGGTCTAGGGGCCTTTATGCTCTTCAAAGAAAACACAGCCTTCATGATCTCTTCATTAGAAATAGTTTTTTCTAACATCTCTTGCTGGTCAATGGAAAGGGTACCAAGCAAAGGGATATCACTAGGACAAAATCCTACATCCTCTTGCTTAGCTCTAAATGGGTTCTTATAAAATTCAACAGCCTTGTTCTTTATAAGACCAGGATCATCCACAACAACCCCATTGCTTCCTATAATTTCTAGAATGTTATTTCTATGCTGTCTTCCCCTCATTGTCTTATGAAAAAAATGTTCTTTCCATCTCCTAGCTGCAACCACTTCACTATTAACTTCTCCTTGAGAAAACTCTCCTCCCTCTTCAAAGCCTCCCATAATTTCCACCCTTTCAGCTCATTCTTAACATTCTTCAGCTTAACAGCAAAACTAAGTAATGGATTCAAATAATTCTTAGCTGGAAGTTCCCAACCCCTTTTGACAATATCCTTGAGCTCCTCATGATCTGTCAAAGTCTCAAAAAAAGTTTTCTTTGAGACAGTTGGTTATTATAGCATTCTTTTATTGCTCTAAGCCATGTGGCATGTTATCCGTAATGGTGTTGTCATCATGAGCAGAAAAGATTGGTGGGTCTGGAGGGGCTCCAAGCACAGTAGTATTAGGCAGTATTCAATGACATTTTTTCAATTTAGCTGATCACAAAAATTTTAAATATTAGAAAACATTAAAAATATTAAAAAAAGAATCAATTCTCTCAATTTTTATACCTACTGTTGGGATCTTTACACAATAAAACAAATTAAAATTTTCCACTTGGAGTTTTAACTACGTTGTGGTGATCTCCATTAATGCATAATTTGTTCTTCCTTAAATATCTTTATCCATTTATAATTTTCGTGCATTTATCACCTAAATTCAAATACATCTAAGATAAAATTTTTGCTTGTATTTTGACTAATTTTAGCAACCACTAGAAAGATGAATTGTAGAAATATGTTTAAAATTTTTAGATCAATCACTAACCACTGTAAAAATAAAGAAAATGTTAGATAAAATTTTTTAATAATAAAAATTTTATGTATGCGGGTGCGAGAAATTGATGCATCTGGGTAATAGATGTCTATGCATCAATAGACACTTCTTGTGCCTGTATGAGAGCAATCTAACCCTCATGAACCTAAATCACAACACTAGTCTATGCATTTAATCTCGTTACAAATTTTAGAGGAAAGACATTTGGTATCAGAGAAAAAGTTGCATGACTAACAATTGGTATCAGAGCCAAAGCCATAAGTTTGAGTACTTACCAAACACTAGAGATTATTGGGCTAAGAATGTCATTGTCTCCTCATGACTCTATGACTAATCAACTGACTTGCTTAACAAATTAAAGTTCTGACCTCACTACCGCAAATTGGTTTGATTGCAGTTATGATCACTTTAGGTTGTAATAGTTGGTCAATATATACTTTAAGAATATAAAAAGAACATCTTAACTCGAAAACCTACGAATCAAATTATGAGTACTTTCCAGAAAAAAAAAACACATAATGTACAAAAAATATCATAACTTGAAAAACCTACGAATGGCCATAAGTTTGAGTTATTTAGCAAACACTAGGGATTATTTGACTTAGAAGGTCTTTTATTGTTTCCTTGTGACTCTATGATTAATTATCTGACTTGCATAACAAATTAAAGTTCTGACTCAGTACTGTAATTGGTTTTATTTTAGTTATGACCACTCCAGGTTGTAACAGTTGGTGATTGTATATTTTAACAAAATAAAATGGACATCTTAACTTGAAAGCCTACGAATAAAAAATTACGAGTACTTTACTAGAAATAACAACACATAATTGATAGAAAAACATCTTAACTTGAAAAGCCTATGAATCAAAATTGGGATCTTTAGTTTTTCCTAATGGTCAAGTAGCACTGTCTTAAGTGGTGGAAGCCTCAAACAAAATCTCTCCAACTTCCCCATTTGGGTGTTAGTGTGCCTCCCAAATAGGTTGAAAGTTCAGCATCAAAACATGACGATAGACACCGTCATACAAGAATTCAGTATCAAATGTGACTTCTATGCCTCCGACATTCGTTGACACCATGATTATTGTTTGGAAGATATCTTAGAATCCTTGATTCTTCCACCTTCTCGCAAGTACCTTGTACCAGCTCAGGTCCCAAAATTCTTCTTTCTCCCACTTCATCCCAATACACTTCTTTCCATACAAAGCTTCAAACAGTGCCATACCAATAGTTGATTGATAGCTATTGTTATATGAAAATTCAACTAAAGGTATATGTTCATCCCAACTATAGTTCATATCTATAGCATAGGCCCTCAACATATCTTCTAAGGCCTGGATTGTTCTCCCTGTCTACCCATCTGTTTGAGAATGAAATGTTGTGCTAAATTTCAGTCTAGTTCCCATTGCCTTCTGTACACTTTCCCAAAATTTAGAAGTGAAGCGGGAATCACGATCAGAAGCAATACTAATAAGAACACCATGATGTCTCACTATGTTATCAATGTACAAATGGGCTAACATCTCCATGAAGTAAGATATCTTTATTGGTATGAAATGGGCTACTTTAGTTTGTCTATTAACAACTACCCAAACTGTATCATTTCCTTTCCCGGTCCTTGTTAGTCTTGTCACAAAATCTATGGTAACATGCTCCCATTTCCACTCCAATACTGGAAGAGGTTGCAGTAACCCATGTGGCCTCTGTCTCAATGCTTTAACCAGTTGACAATAGTTGATTGATAGCTATTGTTATTTGCAAATTCAACTAAAGGTAGATGTTCATCCCAACTATAGCTCATATCTACCTAAACCCTAAACCCTATACACTAAAACCTAAACCCTAAAGCCTATACACTAAACCCACACCCAAAGCCCTACACCCTAAAACCTTAAATCCTAAACCCTTATCCCTAGACCCTAAAACCCAACCCTAAAACCTAAACCCTAAAACCCCATACCCTACAACCTAAAAGCAAAAACCCAAACCCTAACCCAAAACCCAAAACCCAAAACCATAATCCCTAAACCTAATCCTTAAACACTAAACCCTAAACCTTGAAACCTAATCCCTAAACCCTACACCCTAGATGCTAAACCCTAAACACTAAATCCCTAATCCCTAAACCTTACCCTAAAACCAAAAACCTAGAAACCTCAACCTAAACCCTAAACCCAAAAACCCTAATTCTTAAACCCTAAGCCCAAACTCAAAACCCTAAACAATAAACCCTAAACCCTAAACCTTATACCCCAAACCCAAAACCCAAAACCCAAAACCCTAAACCTAAAAACCTAAGCCCTAAACCCCAGACCCTAAACCCTAATCATTAAACTCTAAACCCTAATCCCTAACCCCAAAACCTGAAACCCAAAACCCAAAAACCTAAACCCTAAACCCACCCTAAATCCTAAGCCCTAAACCCAAAACCCTAAACACTAAACCCAAAACCATAAAACCTAAACCACAAACCTAAAATCCCAAACCTTAAACTCTAAATCATAAACCTTAATCCCTAAACCCTAAACCTTAAATACTAAACCCTAAACCTTAAACCCTTAACCCAAAACCTTAAAATCTAAACACTAAATGCTAAACCCTAAACCCTAAACACAAAGCCCTAAAGCCTAAACCCCAAACTCGAAACCCCTATCCCTACACCCTAAACCTTCAACATTAAACCCTAAACCCTAAATCCTATACTTTAAAACCAAAACCCTAAACCCTTACACCCTATACTCTAAACCCCTAATACCTAAACCCTAAACCCTAAACCCTAAACCTTAAAACCTAAACCCTAAACCATAAACCTTAAACCCTAAGTCCTACACACAGTACCCAAAACCCTATACCCTAAAATCCTAAAACCTAAACCCTAAACCCTAAACCCTAAACCTTAAATATTAAACCTTAAACCTTAAACCATAAACCCTAATCCTTAAAACCTAAACCCCAAAACATAAAACATAAAACCTAAAACCCTAATACCTAAACCCTAAAACCTAAACCCTAGAACCAAAACACAAAAACCTACACCCTAAACCCTAAACCCTAAACCCTAAACCTTATACCCCAAAACCCTAAACCCTAAACTGAAAACCCTAAGCCCTTAACCCCACACCCCAAACCCTAAACCCTATCCCTAAACCTTAAATCCCAAGCACCAAACCCTAAACCATAAAGCCTATACCCTATACCCTAAACCCTAAACCCTTAACCCTTAACCCTAAACCCTAAACCCTAAACCCTAAAATACTAAACCCTAAACCCTTATCCCTAAAACCAAAACCGCTTTCCCTAAAACCTAAACCCTAAAGCCCTATACCCTAAAACCTAAACCCAAAACACTAAACACAAATCCCTAAACCCTAAACAGTAAACCCAAAACCCTAAACACTAAACCAAAAATTATAAAGCATAAACCCTAAACCCTAAATCCTAAACCTTAAACCCTAAACCATAAACCCTAATCCCTAAACACTAAACCTAAACCTAAACCTTAAACCCTTAACCCAAAACCTTAAAGCGTAAATCCTAAACCCTATACCCTAAATCCTAAAACCAACCCTAAACCCTAAACCCTGAACGCTAAATCCTAAACCCAAAACCCTAAACACAAAATCCTAAAGACTAAACCCCAAACTCTAAACCCCTATCCCTAAACCCTAAACCTTCAACACTAAACCCTAAACCCTAAACCCTAAACTTTAAAACCAAAACCCTAAACCCTACATCTTATACCCTAAAACCTATACCCTAAACCCCTAATACCTAAACCTTAAACCTTAAACTTTAACCTTAAACCCTAAACCCTAAACCCCAAACCTTAAACCCTAAATCCTACACCCAATACCCAAAACCCTATATACCCTAAAATGCTAAACCTAAAACCCAAACCCTAAAACTTAAAACCTAAAACCATAATACCTAAACCCTATACCCTAAACCTTAAAACCCTAAACCCTAAACCCTAATCCGTAAACCCTAAAACCAAAACCCAAAAACCTACACCCTAAACCAAAAACCTAGAAACCCTAATCCTTAAACCCTAGGCCTAAAACCCTTGACCCTACACCCTAAACCCAAAGCCCTAAACCCTAAACCCTAAACCCAAAACCCTAAGACCTAAACCCCAAACCCCGAACCCTAAACCCTAAACCCTAAACCCTAAACCCTAAACCCAAATCCCTAAACCCTAAACCCAAAAACCATAAATGCTAAACCCTTGACCCTAAACACAAAACCCTAAAGCCTAAACCACAAACTTTATATCCCAAGCCCTAAACCCTAGACGCTAAACCCTACACCCTTAATCCATAAACCGTAAACCTTAAAAATTAAACCCTAAACCTTAAAACCTAAACACTAAACACTACACCCTATACCCTAAACCCTAAACCCTAAAATCCTAATACCTAAACCCTAAACCCACAACCTTAAACCCTAAACCCTAAACCCTAAACCCTAAACCCTACACCCTACACCCTACACCCTACACCTTACACCTTAAAGTCTAAACACTAAAACACTAATCCTTAAACCCTAAAACAAAAACCCTATAACCTACACAATAAACCTAAAACCCCAAAACCCTTATTCTTAAACCCTAAGCCCCAAACCCAAAACCCTAAATCATAAACCTAAACCCAAAAAGAACCCTAAGCCCAAACCCCAAACCCTAAACCCTAAACTGTTAACCCAAAATGCTTAACCCTAAACCCTAAGCCCTAAACCATTATACCTAAATCCTAAACCCTAAACCCTAAACCCACAACCCTAAACCCACAACCCTAAGCCCTACACCCCAAATCCCAAACGCTAAAATTCTAAATCCTGAACCCTTATCCCTAGACCCAAAAACTCTAACCCTAAAACCTAAACCCTAAAGCCCTATACCCTACAATGCAAACCCAAAACCCAAAACCCAAAACCCTAAACCCTAATCCCTAAACCTAATCCTTAAACACTAAAACCTAAACCTTAAAACCTAATCCCTAAACCCTACAGCTTATACACTAAACCCTAAACACTAAATCCCTAATCCGTAAACACTAAACCCTAAAAGCAAAAACCTAAAACCTACACCCTAAACCCTAAATCCAAAAACCCTAATCCTCAAACCCTAAGCCCAAAACCCAAAACCCAAAACCCTAAACCATAAACCCAAAACCCTAAACCTTATACCCCAAACCCAAAAACCTAAACCCTAAACCGAAAACCCTAAGCCCTAATCCCCAAACCCCAGATCCTAAACCCTCAACACTAAACCCTAAATCCTAATCCCTAAACCTTTGAACCCAAAACCGAAAAACCTAAACGCTAAACCCTAAATCCAAAGCCCTAAACCCTAAACCTTAAAACCTAAACCATAAACCCTAATCTCTAAATCCTAAACCTTAAACCCTAAACCCAAAACCCAAAACCTTAAAACCTAAACCTTAAACCCTATACGTTAAACCCTAAAACAAGAAAACCTAAAACCCAAAACCTAAACACTAAACCTTAAACCCTAAACACAAAACCCGAAAGCCTAAACCCCAAACTCTAAACCCTAAACCCTAACCGCCAAACCCTAATCCCTAAACCCTAAACCTTCAACACTAAACCCTAAACTTTGCACCTTAAACCCTAAACCCTAAACATTAAACCTTAAACCTTAAAACCTAAACCCTATACCCGAAACCCTATTACCGAAACCCAAAACTCAAAACCTTAAAACCTAAACCCTAAACCTTAAAACGTAAATCCTAAACCCTAAACCTTAAACCCTATATCCTACACCCTATACCCAAAACCCAAAACCCTAAAACCCTAATACCTAAACCCTAAACCCTAAGCCTTTAACCTAAACCCTAAACCCTACACCCTACACCACACTTTATACCCTAAAGCCTAAACACTAAAACACTAGTCCCTAAACCCTAAACCCTAAATCCTAAAACCCTAAAACAAAAACCCTATAACCTACACAATAAACCTAAAACCCTAGCCCTAAACCCAAAACTCTAAACCCAAAACCCAAAAACCCTAAACCATTAACCCAAAACGCTAAACCCGAAACCCTAAACCCAAATCCCTAAAGCCTCAACCCAAACCCTAAACCATTATACCAAAACCCTAAACACTAAACCCTAAAGCCTATACCCTAAACCCACAAGATAAGCCCTACACCCCAAACACTAAACCCTAAAACCCTAATAAATCCTAAACACTAATCCCTAGACCCTAAAACCCTAACCCTAAAACCTAAACCCTAAAGCCCTATATACCCTACAACATAAACCCAAAACCCGAAACCCTAAATCCAAAACCCTAAACCATAATCCCTAAACCTAATCCTTAAACACTAAATCCTAAACCTTAAAACCTACTCCCTAAAACCTACACCCTTAACCCTCAACCCAAAAACCCTAATCCTTTAACCCTAAGCCAAAAACCCAAAACCAAACCCAAAACCCAAAACCCAAAACCATAAACCCTAAACCCTAAACCCTAAACCCTAAACCCTAAACCTTATACCCCAAGCCCAAAACTCTAAACCCTCAACCAGAAATCCTAAGCCCTAAGCCCCAAACCCTAAACACTAAACCCTAAACCCAAAACGTTAAACCCAAAAGCCAAAAACCTAAACCCTAAAATCCAAACCCTAAATCCTAAGCTCTAAACCCTAAATCCTAAATCTTATGCCCCAAACCCTCAACTCTAAGCCCCAAAACCAAAACCCTAAACCCTAAACCCTAAACCCTAAATCCTAAGCCCTAAACCCTAAACCCTAAAGCCTATACCCTAAACCCTCAACACTACACTCCAAAATCTAAACCCTAAAAACCAAAACCAAAACCCTTATCCCAAAAACTTAAGCCCCTTACCCTAAACCCAAAACCCAAATGCCCTATACCCAAAAACCTAAACCCAAAACCCAAAGCCACTAAACAGTTAACCCAAAACCCCAAACACTAAACCCAAATCCCTAAAGCCTAAACCCCAAACCCTATATCCCAAACCTTAAAACCTAAACCACAAACCTAATCCCTAAACCCTAAACCTTAAATATTAAACCCTAAACCCAAAACCTTAAATCCTAAACCCTAAACCCTATGCCCTAAACCCTAAAACCAAAAACCCTAAGCCCAAACCCTAAACGCTAAACCCAAAACCCTAAACCCTAAACACAAAACCCTAAAGCCTAAACCCCAAACCCTAACCCCAAAACCCTAATCCCTAAACCCTAAACCTTCAACACTAAACCCTAAACCTTAAAACCTATATCCTAAACCCTACACCCAATACCCTAAACCCCAAATACCTAAACCCAAAACCCTAAACCTTAAACCCTAAATCCTAAACCCTAAACCATAAAACCCAAACCCTAAACGCAAAACCTTAAACCCTAAATCCTACACTTTACACCCAAAACCCTATACCCTAAAACCCTAATACCTAAACCCTAAACCCTAAACCCTAAACTCTAAACCTCAAACTTTATAACCTAAACTGTAAATCCTAAACCCTAAAACTTAAAACCTAAAACCCAAATACATAAACCCTAAAACCTAAACCCTAAAACCCTAATCCATAAAGCCTCAACCCTAAACCATAAAACCAAAACCCAAAAACCTACACCCTAAATCCAAAACCTAGAAACCCTAGGCCTAAAACCCTAAACCCTAAACCCTAGACCCTAAACCCTAAACACAAAACCCTAAGCCCTAAACCCCAAACCCCAAACCCCAAACCCCCCCTAAACCCCAAACCCTAAACCCTAAACACTAAACCCTAAACCCAAATCCCTAAACCCTAAACCTTAAATGCTAAACCCAAAAACCCTAAACCTTAAACCTTAAACCCTAAACACAAAACCCTAAAGACTAAACCACAAACTTTAAACCCCAAACCCTAAAACCTAAACCATAAACACTAAACCCCTAATCCATAAACCGTAAACCCTAAAAACTAAAACCTAAAACTTGAATCCAAAACCCTAAACACTACACCCTGTACCCTAAACCCTAATCCCCAAAACCCTAATACCTAAATCCTAAACCCTCAACCTTAAACCATAAACCCTAAACCTTGTAACCTAAACTCTAAACCCTACACTACACCCTATACCCTAAGCCCTAAACCCTAAACCCTAAAACACTAATCCCTAAACCCTAAACCCTAAAAACCAACACAATAAACCTAAAACCCTAAAACCCTAATCCTTAAGCCCTAAGCCCAAAGCCCAAAAGCCTAAACCCTAAACCATAAACCAAAACCCAAAACCCAAAACCCAAAAACCTAAACCCAAATCCCTAATGCCTAAGCCCCAAACCCTAAACCCAAAACTCTAGACCCTAAACCCTAAACCTTAATCCCTAAGCCCTAAACCTTAAACACTTAAGCCAAAACTATAAACCCTAAACCCTAATGCCTAAATCATAAACCCTAAACCCTAAACCCTACACCCTATACACTATACCCTAAACCCTAAACCCTAAACCCTAAACCCAAAAATCCAAATCCTTAAACCTTAAGCCCAAAACTCTAAACCCTAAACCATAAACCCTGAACCCTAAACCCTAAACCCTAAACACTAAACCCAAAATTCTAAATCGAAAACCATAAACACTAAACCCTAAACCCTAAACCTTAAACCTTAAATCCTAAACCCAAAACCCTTAACCGAAAACCCTAAACCCTAAACTTAAAACCTGAAGCCCTAAACCCAAAAGCCTAAACCCTACACCGAAAACTCTAAACCCAAAACTTAATTTCCTAAACCCTAAACCTTAAACCCTAATTCCAAAATCCTAAACTCAACTCTAAACCCAAAACTGTAAACACAAAACCCTAAACCCTAAATCCTAAACCCCCAACCCTAAACCCTAAACTGTAAACCGTTATGCTAAACCCAAAACCCTAAACCTAAAACTCTAAACCCTAAATCCTAAACCCTAGACCCTAAACTCTAATCCCTTAATCCTGAACCCTTAACCATAAACCCTAAACCCTAAAGCCTATACCCTAAGCCCTACTCCCAAACCCTAACCCCTAATACCTTAAACCCTAAACCCTAAACCCTAAACCCTTATCCCTAGACCCTAATCCCTATACCCTAAAACCAAAACCTAAAACACTAAACCCAAGACCCAAAACCTAACGCCGAAATCCCAAACCCTAAACCCAAAACCTTAGACCCTAATAGGCCCTAAACCTTAAACACTAAACCCTAGACCTTAAACACTAAACCCTAGATCTTAAACCCTAAACCTTGAAACCTAATCCCTAAACGCTACACCCTATATGCTAAACCCTAAACCCTAAAACGAAAACCCTAAAACCTACAGTCTAAACCCTAAACCCTAAACCAAAAACCCTAATCCTTAAACCCTAAGCCCAAAATCCTAAAATCGAAACCCTAATCCCTAGACCCTAAACCCTCTACCCTAAACCCTAAACCCTAAACCCCAAACCCCAAACCCCAAACCCTAAACCCAAAACCCTAAATCTTAAACCCCAAACTCTAAACCCTAAATCCTAAACCCTAAGCCGAAAACCTAACCCTAAAACCCTAAACCGAAGACACAAAACCCTAAACCTCACAGCCTAAAGCCTATACCTTAAGCCCTAAACCCTAAACCCTAAACCATAAACCCTAAACCCTAAACCCTAAACCCTAAACCCCAAACCCGGAAACCCTAATCCCTAAACACTAAACCCTCTTCCCTAAACCCTTAACCCTAAACCCAAAACCCTAAATCCTAAACCCCAAACCCTAAACCCTAAACACTGAACCCAAAACCCTATATCATAAACCGTACACCCTAAATCATAAACCCTAAACTCTAAACCCAAAACCCAAAACTCTAAACCCAAACCCCAAAGCCTAATCCTTAAATCCTAAACCCTAAACCCTAAACCCTAAAGCCTAAAACCTATACCCTAGACCCTAAGCCCTAATCCCAACACCCTACCTCACAAACCCTAAACCCTAAACCCCTAAACTATATCTAAGCCCTAAACCCCAAACCCCAAACCCCAAACCCTATATTATTCAGGAGAAATCAAGGTTTGTGAGGTTCGGCCATGGCTGCTAGGCAAGTGGCCTCAGCTACTGGGTTTGATTCTTGTGTAGGAAAGATAACTCATAATTCTCTTGATGATTCGGGTGGGAGTTGCTATTTTTCTGGAGCTAAAACTATTGGGGAAGATGGAAGTAAGGATGGTTCAACTGGTATGGGAAAAAGCTGGACAGGTTTATTTTCAAAAAAAAAACAATGGAGAGGGTGGATGGATTACGGTTGGACTATGTTAGGCCTCTGATGGTGGATGGAAAGGCTGTGGCACAGTGTTCTTTTTCAATGATAAAGGAAGGGGTCATAAGGTGGGAGAATGCTTTGGTGGGACATTTCTTGGGTAGAAGACCTCTTTTTTTCAATTACAAAAGAGATATTGCTTAAACAATAGAAGCTTGTGGGTCATGTGGATATGTCTATGCTGGAATGTGGAGTATTCATTTTTTGTTTTGATGTGGAGGAGGACCGTTTGAAGGTATGGGAAGGTGGCCCATGGTTTGTTAACAGGAGGCCATTGTTACTGAGACCTTGGAGACCAAACATTGTGTTAGATAAAGTGCAGCTAAATTCTTTACCTGTATGGATATCCTTGCCAAATTTACCTTTTCAATATTGGACTACGGATGCATTGAGTACTATTGGGAGTGTCATTGGCAATCCCAACACAATGGATAAGTGTACTCGCACCATTGATCGATTATCGTTTGCAAGGTTATGTGTGGAAATTAAAGCTGGAGATGAGTTGCCAAAGTTCATTCTTTTTTTTTTTTTTTGATAAGTTGCCGAACTTCATTCCTGTGTATGATGAAAGTGGAGCTATTCTCTCACAAGCTGTGATGTATGAATGGAGACCTATTTCATGTAGTATGTGTAAGGTTTTTGGTCATGACTCATCTTAGTGTGGGAGAGAGGAGGGTTGGCTACAAGGAAGAAATGGGTTTGGAAGTTGGCTTGTACGGAGGAGGATCAGCCTCAGCGAGGTGAAGGAGCTATAAAGGGGAAGGGAAGTTTGGTGGCTGATGTGGCTGCTGAGGTGGCTGCTGTATGATCTTAGGCTGGAGATTCCTTGGAGATTTGCATGCATGCTATGGAGAGTGATAATCCAGTTTTGAATTCTAATTCAAATTTGAATTCAAATTCTATTATGAGAAGGAAACCTAATGCCATAGGGAAGGGAAAAGATATTATAGAAGAAATTGTGAGCGTGAAAAAAGGGAGAAAGTGGGACTGTTATGTAGTCAAACCCCTTCTCGGTATTGGAAGAAATAGATATGAATACTAATACTGCATTTACCAATAATTTGGAAGAGTTGTTAGAAGAAGGTGAGACTGGAGAAGGGATCTTATCTGATGTGGAAGTAGGGGATAGAGGGGCGTAGGATATTCCGTGCGTGAATGAAGATATCCTTACCCATGGACAGCCTATTTTTAGCTTACAGTTAGAGGAAAATGAGTCGAAGAGAGAAAAAACAAGAGATTTGTTAGGAACGGGCGCTAGTTCGGCTTTGACCATTGCTCCTATGGACTGTGGAGATGGAATACGTGATGTAATCCCAATTTTGAAGGACTTCAGCAACCATATTGCAAAGGTGGCTAAACCTGATAGGCTTGATGGTGGTAGAGTTTATTCCTCTCCCTTGTTTGAGGCTGACAAGGGTTCGGATGATGAGATGGATGGAGTAAGCATGGTCAACCTTCTGCTGATGTGACATTTGTTGGAGAATATTCTGTGAATATACCTCTATGCTAGGAGGAGCTACAACCATTGGACAATAGCTTGGTAGAGCTTGACAACCCCCCTTTTATTGACCCGATTGCTGCTGTACCTCCTTCAAGCATTGTTTTTAGCATGAAAAAAAGTATGGCCGATAACTCCAAGTCTTCTTTTTTACCTTCTAGAATGCTTCAATCTTATGAGAGGGTTGGTGTAAGGAAGTTGACTTTACAACCACAATGGGTAGAAGTGAATCCAAATATAAAGAAAGGTGTACAAGAGGCTAGAGTTGTGATGGGAACCAGTAGGGTTCATGGAAATTCTTTAAAGAAAGTTAATAAATGAATTGTCTCTATTGGAATGTAAGGGGGCTAAATGCTTCTAAAAAAACAGAGGGGGGGGGGTTAAGAATTTGATTATTGAAAAAAATATTAAGTTGGGGATTCTGGTTGAAACAAAAGTGATGGACGAAAACATTACATCAGTGTTTTCTTCTTTGATGAGGGTATGGAAGTATGTTCACAATTGTAAGGTGGGAGAGGCTATGAGAATATGGGTGGGATGGGATGATGCCTGTTTTGATGTAGATTGTCTGAGTAGTATGTCACAATTCATCCATTTGAAAATAAAAATTAAAGGGTCGTCCATGGGGTTTTTCTACACTACAGTATATGCCTCAAATAGTGTAGAGGAAAGGAGAGAGCTGTGGAGGGATGTTACACATTTGGCTCAAGGAATGGCAGCCCCTTGGGTCATATTGGGTGACTTTAATGTGGTTAGAGGCCAACATGAAAAGCATGGAGGGGAGGCTGTTAGGCAAGGACCAATGGAAGAATTTAATAACTGTTTATTTGATGCTGAGCTTTTTGGCTTGAAATGGAAAGGGAATTTGTTCACATGGAGTAATGAAAAGTCTGGTAGTAGTAGGGTGAGCTGTAAGTTGAGTAGGGTGTTGGGTAATAATGAATGGATTGGGAAGTATAAATTTTCAGAGGCTTCATTCTTGTGTTCTGGGATCTCTAATCATTGCCCTATTATACTAAACTTTATGGAGGAAAAAAAAATATGGACCGAAGCCTTTTTCAGGTTTTTTGAAACCTAGATTGAGCATTAGGGGTTTAATGATGTTGTGAAAAGGGGATTGGATGCATGTTATGACCCCTATGCTCAGGTTTTCTGCCAAACTGAGAAGAATCATTTGACCCCTATGCTCAGGTTTTCTGCCAAACTGAGAAATGTTAAAAAGGAATTAAAAGGTTGGAATAAGGAGCAGTTTGGGGATGTCTTTAAGACAGTGAAAGAGGATGAAAGTGTATTAGCTGATATCCAAGGTCAATTGAATTTCGATCATGGAAATGTTACCTTGGTCAGTCAAGAGAAAGAGGCAAAAAGGAAATTATGGGAGGCTTTGAAGGTGGATGAAAGCTTTTTTAAAGAAAAGTCTAGAGTGAAGTGGTTCCAGTTAGGGGATGGAAATAACAATTTCTTTCACAAGGCAATGAGGGGAAGACAACACAAAATAACAACCTTGAAATTGAGGGAAGAGGTGGGTAGTGGTGGAAGATCCTAGGTTGATAAAGGAGGCTACAGAGTTTTATTAGAATCTGTTTGGGCTCATCAGGTGGATGTGGATTCTGTCCTAATGATATCCTTTTGTGTGGTTCACTTACAGTAGACTAGCAAGAGAAGTTAGAAAAAGCTGCATCAAATGATGAGATAAAGAAGGTAGTGCTTACAATAAAGAATGATAGGGCACTTGGTCCTAATTGGTTTAGTGCTAGCTTTTTTAAGCACTCTTGGGAGTTAGTAGGGGAGGAACTCACAGTTGATGTCAAGTGGTTTTTTAAGAATTCAATTATGCGACCCTCTATTAATGCTACTTTCATCAGTCTCATCCCTAAGACAAGTTAGGTGGCTACTTTTGCTTGTTATAGATAGGCCTATAGCATTGTGCAATCTTATTTATAAGATTATTACAAAAGTAATTTCTAATAAATTTCAAGGAGTGATTGGGGGGTTGGTTAGTGAGAACCAATCAGCATTTATTAAAGGGAGGTTATAGTAGATAATATTCTTATCTGTTATGGTATTGTTAAAGGAAATGAACAAAGAAAAGCTCACCCTACTACAGTGTTGAAGATTGACCTTCATAAAGCATATGACTCATTGAGTGGGAAATTTCTCTTGGAGATTATGAGAAGGATGGGATTCCCTACATTGTTTATGGGGTGGATAAAGGCTTGTGTTTCTACTCCTACAATTTTTGTGCTAATTAATGGAAGTCCAGTTGGATACTTCATGGGAGGAGGGGGGATCAGATAGGGAGATCCACTTTCACCTTACTTATTTACAATGGCAATGGAGGGGTTCTCTGGAGTCATGAGGAAGCTTGTAGTGGATGGTAAAATCACTCTAATTCCTAAATGCAAACCTGTGCAGCTGTCCCATCTAATCTTTGTAGATGATCTCATGATCTTTGTAAAGGTTGTTTGTGACTCAGTCACAGCTAGTTTGGGGGCCCTAACTGAGTTTGCAGTCTTCTTTGGGCTACATCTCAATAGGGCTAAGTCCTATACTATTTTAGGATGCTTTACCCAAACTAGTAGTATGCAACTTTTGGAATTAACGGGCTTTAAGGAAACCAAGCTGCCAATAAGGTATCTTGGGGACCCTCTTATTGCAGGAAAGCTGACTTTAGGAGATTGCAGTCCTATATTAGACCTAATCCAGAAGAAGCTTGAAGGATGGAAAGCTAGATTTCTCTCCTATGCTGGAAGGGTTCAGTTGATCACATTAGTTCTTCAAGGATGCTATATGTATTGGTCAAGTATTTATGCCCTTCCAAGTATTCTTATAGCAAAGGTGGAGTCTGTTTTCTCAAATTTTCTATTCTAGCCCCTCTTTGGAGAGGAAGCTGCATTATATTTCATGGAAGGTTGTATGCAAACCTAAGGAGAAGGGGGGTTAGGGCTGAAAAGAGTGAAGCAGATGAATGTGGCTGGTATTTTGAAACAAATATGGTGGATTGCATCACATAAAAACAATATATGGGTGAAATGGATCTACAAGAGGTTTCTAAAAAAGGTACTATTTGGATTGTGAAGGCAACTAGTGAGGCTTCTTGGGTAAGAAGGAAGATTCTGAAGTATAGGGATAAAGTGGAGGATGTTATTATGCATATAGTGGGAAATGGAAGATGCACCAAGTTATGGCAGGATGATTGGCATCCAAGGGGTCTACATATCAAAAGATTTGGTGAAAGAACAAGGTATGATTCTGGTTTAACTTTCTTGCTATAGTAGGTGATATTTTAAGTTATGGAGAATGGCACCCTACTGCTATAACATTAGATCTTAGAGAAGTTTGGGGATACCTTCAATCTATCCGTAGACTTCAATATGAGGAAGATGACTTAGTGGTGTGGAAAGGAGATTCTAGAGGATTATTCACAACAAAATCAGCATAGGAGATAGTGAGAAAAAAGGATAGAAAGATTGCTTGGAAGAAAGCTGTGTGGTTTGAAGGTAATATCCCAAGGCACTCATTTACAACATGGAGGTGTCTAGTTGATGCTCTACGAACCAAGGATAAGCTCATCAAGAGAAGGATTAATATTAATCCTCAATGCATTTTCTACTGGGCAGGTATGGAAAGTGGAAATCATTTATTTTTTAACTATCCATTTACATATGCTATATGGGGAGAGGTTGCATTACTTTGCAATCAAAAGGGAAATATTTCTGATAATGTCACGGAGATTGCAATGTGGATTAAAAATGAGTTTCATGATGGTGATCCGTTAAGAGTTGTGGCGAAGTTAGCTTTCTGTGCCATTGTACAACACATTTGGCAAGAGAGAAACTTCAAGATTTTCAAATCCAAAATCCAAAATCTGAAATAGATCATAGATTATGGAAGCTATAATTTCAGAAGTTAAAGTAAAGTGTTCAATTATGAATTTTGTTGCTGCATGCAACCCTAGAAACCAGTACTTAGTAGCAAGTTGGGGAATCAAAGTCACTTGGAAAGTAGTGATTCCTAGAGTTTGTTCCTGATTTCAGCCACTAGAGGATATGGTTGCTTTACATTGTGATGGTTCTCTAACACATGACAAATCATATGGAGGTATTATCAGAGATAGGAGGGGGTGCCACTTGTTGCTTTTGTTGGTTTGGGATAAGGTTCAAATGTCTTGTGGCTGGAATTATTTGCTATTCTCAGAGGACTTTTCTTTTGTCTAAAAAATAACATCATGGGAGTGTCTATTATGTCAGACTCCAAAGTGGCTATAGACATTTTTAATGGTGTGGTTGAAGGACCTTGGAACATCAAAGTCCTTAAAAGTAAGATCCAGATTATTTCGAGGTCTTCTCTAAGAAAGGAGTTCAAGCATATATGGAGAGACGTGAATAGGCTAGCCGATTTTTTGGCAACTTTTGCAACCACTCAAGATGAGTTTATTATTAAACCTCAGGGCTTCCCAAAGGAGTTGAATAGTTTAGTGAAGGATAATGCTGAGTTCAAGATCTATTATAGAAAGTAATTTTATTTCAGTTATTTCAGGTTTTTACCTCTTGTAATGCTGGGTTTGTCCTGCTTGGTTTCTAGGGGCAGTTTTTCCTTTCCTCTGGTTAGCCCAGAGAAGGAAATAGAGGCTGCCTTACTCGGTATATTTTTCCCCATTCAATACATACACACTATTTATCAAAAAAAAAAAGCCCGAAACTATAGTCCCCAAACCCTAAACCCTAAACCCCTAGGCATAAACCCCACAAGCCCTATACCCTATACCCTAAACCCTAAACCCTAAACCCTAAACCCTAAAACCAAAACCCTAAACCCTAAACCCCAAAACCCCAATCTTGAAACCCTAATCCTGAAACCCTAAACCCTAAACCCTAAGCTAAAATCCAAAACCCTAAACCCTAAACCCAAAAAGCTAAAACCTAATCTCACTGTCATAAACCCTAAACCCTAAAACACATAAACCCTAAACCCTAAAACAAAACCCTAAACCCTAAAACATAAACCCTAAACCCTAAATAAACCCTAAACCCTAAACCTCCAACCCTAAAACCCAAATCCTAAACCCTAAACCCTAAACCCTAAACCCTAAACCTCCAACCCTAAAACCCAAATCCTTAAACCCTAAACCCTAAACCCTAAACCCTAACCCCTAACCCCTAAACCCTAAACCCTAACCCCTAAGCCCTAAACCCCAAATCCCAAACCCGAATGCCTAAGCCCAAAACCTTAAACCCTCAACAAAAAAACCCTAAATCCTAACAAAATCGTAAAGCCTAAACCCCAAATTCTAAACCCCAAACCCCAAACCCTAAACCCTAAACCCTAAACCTCCCTCATCACGAAACCGTAAACCTTAAACACTAAACCCTAAACCTTAAACCCTAAACCCTAAACCCAAAACCTTAAAACCTAAACCCTAAGCCCTACACCCTATACCCTAAACCCTAAACCCTAAAACCCTAATACCTAAACCCTTGACCCTAAACCTTAAACCTTAAAACCTAAACCCTGAGCCCTAAACCCTAAATCATAAACCCTAAACCCTAAACCCTAAACCATAAACCCTCAACATTAAAACCTACCCCCTAAACCCAAAACCCAAACCCCAAACCCCAAACCTTAAACCCTAAACCCTAAACCTTGAACACTAAACACAAAACCTTAAAACCTAAATCGAAAAACCTAAACCCAAATCACTAATGTGACACCCTACTTTCTAAACTCAGTCTAATTACCAGTATTGACTTGGTTTGATCATATAGGAGCTGAACCGAAGAGAACTGATGCAAGTACCATATGGAACATGGTAGTAAGAGTGACTTTAAACTCGAGTTGGCCCGACAAGACCGAGTGGGTACCAAGTGTAATATGTGCACCCAAGTCGTGCACTTACACGCACCACAAGGCCATATACAAGGAGTAAATGTACGTGTTAGTAATTTTGAGTGCCTATGTAATTTAATTATAAGTATGAGTTTGTCCCCATTGAAGTCCAAGTGGAACACTAGCAATAGGGCAAACTAGAATGAGATACCCACCTCAGATATACCCACCTATGACTAAAAGATATTTTAGGGGGCCCAAGTATAAAATGGGGGCGACATTTATTGTTTTCTCCCTCATTAATGATAGTTGGTCAGTGGGAGAGTAAAGGAGAGAGAGAAAGAAAGAAAAGAAAGGAAAAAGAAGAAGAAAGAAAGAAAAAAGAAATCGACCGTAGAACTTCACCGAAGCTAGATCTTGGTATTTTGAGCATGGATTAATAATCAACCAGGATCTTCGATTTAAGGCAGGTATTATACATATTCCAAGGATTCTTAGGAAAAATCCTTTCTTAAACTCTATTTTTGATTTGGGAAAGAACCCACTTGGATCTTACTAATCCTACTTAGATAATCAAATCTAAGGTCCAATGGAAGGAGTGTACAATGATTTTGAAGGATTTGGATGGGGTGTTGGTGAAGATCTAGAGTATTTGAAGTTATTGAGCTGAAGAAGTGAAATTTGGGGTTTCAATGGTGTTCTTGAGAAAGAAGTAAGACTCTCCCTTTTTCTTTTGATTTGATCTTAGATCTAGGTTGAGGATATATGATTGAACCTTAGATGAGTGATTTGAGTCACCGGATTGACCCCAAACAAGTTCCCCAAGCTAGAGAGAAAATGGGAAAGATGATGGAAGAATTTTGTTTCAAGACTGGGGGTGTTCTAGACCCACCTGTGTTTGGGTCTCTGGCCCACCTAAGTTCCCAGAGCCCAATTTCTGAGCCTCTGGTGTAACCAATGGGTATAACCAGTGGGCTCCAAGGCCTGCCTATCTTTGACTCATGCCCACCTGTCTTTTCAGAATTCCCAGAATTGGTACAAATTTGATGGGTAACCCCCATTTATGATTCTAAACACGATTTTTGTGTTCAAACATGATGATTTTGATCCCAAAATAGTAAAATGATAAACCATTATGTTTATGATAGGTTACACTCATTATACGTGTACCCACACATCGGATCTCTTACTTACCAAGTACAAGTACTGTGTACATATACAAGTAAATGGGGAGTGGACTTTGATTTAATTTCAGAATGTTTATGCATCACTTAATATGTGTTAGTCTAGTCATGTCATCATGTCACTTATGTGCAGATTAGTCATCACGTATGCCATATCACGTATTGTATGTGCTTTTACATAACATGCTATGCTTTGCTTTATGTTGAATATTCTTTATGTCTTGATGTATGTGATGGAGGAATTTCATTTGGACATAATATGCACGCTAGATTAGATGCCGTAGAGGCTTGAAAACCAATGTATGGTGGCTCATGGAATGGGATGCGGTGCCATCGTGTAATCATACAATGCTCATATAGAGGCATGCGGCTAGGATTTTATTTACCTCTTTGTGCTACAACCCTTTCCAATAGGGGTTTACATGTTGGGGGACTATTGGGGGGAAGCATTGGGTTACGGCTGTCAAACTCCTGCAACGGTTAGAAGTATGCACGATTGATCACTAAGATAGTCGGTAACCCCAGTGGTATATTCAGAAGGTCGATCGTACTACTTTTATTTCAGGTAAAGTCACCCATTTACTTACTATCATTTAAATTTTTTGAGAGTTAGCTTGCATTTTAAATTTTGGTACCAACTGTGGGCCTTCTTCGACAACCCTATGGGCGTATCATGGGATGGGGTCTACGGCACATACCTGGGGCATACGTGCACTGTGGTTGTGAGTAGCACATAGCCTATGACCTAATGATGTTGTTAGGTTAATAGGATTAAAATGAATTACATACATATAGGTGCATTTGTATTGTCACTGCTTGTTTGGTCTTCCTTTTCACTTACTGGGCTAGTGAACTCATCTCACATGCACAACTCTTTTTAGATGATTTTGTAGGTTACCCGCCTGAAGATTAGGAGCCGGGCCCCACTGTGGAGTTTTCCTCTAAGGACTGGTGGGTCCCTAATGAGTTCTAACACGGTGCTGATTGCACGTGCGAGGATTATGCTGCATGGTAGCAGTGACTCCTACGTGATTCTTTTTTAGTCTTTTGATGTACTCCCTTTTGACTACTTTATGCTTAAATTGTTATATTTTTGTGTATATATCATGCTTTCGGGCCCAAATGTATATAACTTTTGTAACTCAATTTAGGTATCAAGAATTTAGAAAACAATTATAGGTATTATTATGAATAGGTCTTCTGCTTAAAATACAGGTCTTATCTTTGATTAGTAGATGCATGTTGTATGTACTACATTATTGATCTTGATAGGTTGTGAGTTAATCGGAGTTAACTCGGTCGTCGGCTCGATTTTGTGAGAGCGAGGTGTGACAATGGTGGTATCAGAGCCCGATACTCTACCTACCTACAGCATACTGCTTAGACCCCATAAAAACTATAATAGCTCCAGGGTGGATAAAAATCTTATGAAAGTTAAAAAAGAAAAAAAATTATTTAAATGTAAAATTTGTAACATTTGCATTTCATGCCATGCATGCATTGATAGTATGAATTTTGGTTAACTAGTTTTGAATTTGTCATAATTGAATTTACTTGTTAGCAGAAATTTTAACAAAATTTCGGTAGCATAACGGCGTAAAGTGGAAAAACCAAAAATTTTCTAACATGAAACCTGATAGACAACAAAAATAATACGATAATAACAAACGATAATAACATATGGTGACCGACACTGCCACCATCAAACCATGTAGTTTAATATAAGCAAACCATTCAGAAATTTACAAGTACTACCCATAATCATAATTCAAACTCTAAGTACACAAATAAAATAAATTACAAAATGGATGGCAGATGCCATCATTGCTTAAAGTTATACTAGTCCGATCACGTAAGTAAAGCAGGAAAGTCAACTATGAAACCCAAAATAGTTAAGACTATCAGATAAAGATAATAGTCAAGTAGGAATGACAAGTAAAAGGTCAGAGAGGGTAATAGGCCATCAGCCTAAATCACTAGTCAGAGTCATCGCTAGAGACATCGAAAGGCTCTCCTAAGTGAACCCTAGAGTCGATGTCGAGATGCGTGTCTTATTGAGTAAATCGATCATAGAGGCACATCATCCCCCCTCTGTGCACATCAAACATCAGCAAAGATCACCCTAGAAGAGTGGTACATATCCCAGGCGAGTCGCTGAAACCTAGACTCCATCTCTCTAAATTGTCTCCACATCTAGAGCTCTCTGCCGGTGTTCTCATCCACTCTCTTGAGAAGCTCCTGCTCCTAGGCCGTACTCTCTCCAACTTGACCTCTAATCTCAAACTGACCCTCCCTCAAGGTCCTTAACTCTGATAGTATATCCTATAGGACTGATGCCTCTCCAGTAGGTGGGGGAGCTGAGGCCTATGTGCCAGAAGCAATAGGGATGTCGGAGCCACTAGCTTCGACTGATCTAGAACCGCCAGCTCCATGGAAAGTTGGATCTGCTGCCCTAGTATCCAATGGCACCTCCTCCTCTCTGATATCCTCATGATCATACAAAAAATAACCCCCATCATCTCTACTATGCTCATCCTCATCCATGGCCACACCCTCCTCATGCTCTACATCCTCCTCCCCCTGCTCCTCGGCTACCTATGGCTCTACCATCAAGGCATACAATTTCATCTGCCTCAGGTTCCTTTCAGTGAACTTGTCCCTTGGGACCTTTCTCACCTCCACAGAAAGGTTAACTACAAAAAGCTCGAAGACTCAAGTAAGAGCTCTACCATAGGATAGGTTTGCATCCTACGGATGCATGGCGTGGTTATGCATAGACCTTAGCATGAAGTAGGGAAGGCACAGTCTAGGTACATTGCCCTCAAGGGCAGACAATAGGCAGGTAGCTAGGTAGGTAGGCATAAAACCCACCTGATTCCTATGACCACTCCTAGGAGCTAAGTTGAACTGCACCAATCTGGAAAATACCCTGCCCTCAGGGGAAAAGTTTAACTTGGATGTAGGTCTCGCTTGTGAGCCACTGATCACCTCATAGATGTGCTCTTGCATGTCCCTGCTCATCAGTAGACCTATGCCTCTGGTCTTAGGAGGACTGTAGTAGGGGATACCCTCTGAAAAGATACCCAAAATCTTTGCCAGTCAGTCTATAGTAAGAATGATCTCCACACCCTTCACCATATTGATTATGGCAAACTCCCCCTCCTTGGTAGCCTCAAGGTTATAGTAGAACTTCCTCACCAAGCCCTTATAGTACGGTCAGTCAATATTGAGGATAGACTCCCAACCAAGAGCGAAAAACTTCTCTAAGAGGTGAATACGGGAGAAATGCTCCACAACCACCTGTTTCTCCAATATCACAGGTAGTGAGCGAAAAGTACGCCACAAGGATGTAGCTCTCAAACTATAGAAGGCCATCTTAT
Source organism: Macadamia integrifolia (assembly GCF_013358625.1). Lineage (NCBI taxonomy): Eukaryota > Viridiplantae > Streptophyta > Magnoliopsida > Proteales > Proteaceae > Macadamia > Macadamia integrifolia. The sequence continues at coordinate 35,741 of NW_024868352.1, read as the reverse complement.
TATAGTTAGATGGATCTTCAGGATTCTCCCATTCTCTAGATGGAGATGGGGCTGAAGAACGAGACCCCACCTCTTTCTTCTTGGCTTTGGAAGCTTTCCTCTTCCTTAATGGATCGACAGGTTCCTTGCCTTTTCATGGTGGCATCCTAAAAATGATAAAGAAAAGAAAAGAGATAAGCACATGATGTAAAATGAGAAGTCAAAGTGGGACCACCAAGTTGAGACCGATAGTAGATATGAAATCAAAGAAATGAATATAATGAGCTATGATAGCATATGGTAGAAAGTTTTAGGAAATGTGATCTAAGCTGGCATATTACAAATCATCAGACCCGGATACCTAGACCGGCCAAGTGATTCAATACATAGATAAGAAGGATTAAGGTGATGAAAATCACTAAGTAAACACAAGTGATGCAAAGTGATGAATGAGATGATGCATGTGGTGATTGAGGTATACAGTGATCCCAATGAGATGTAGCCTTAATGCATGAACAGTCCAAGAATATAGAATATGAATAGATCCTTTCAAGAGAACATGAGATACAGTACTAGGTTAAACAAGAGATAGCATATCCCTATTTGTGTTCAGAGTAAGAAATTGAAGGATTTTGAACAAGTATACCAAACATGTAGGAAATTTTAAATTTGGAAATCTAGCTAAATTGAAGATTTACATTTCAATGGAAACAATTATTGATGATTCTAATATGCTTAAGGAACTATGATTCAAATGTAATCAATGAATTCAAGAATGGCTAGGTATAAAATTTTCTAAATGTTTTGCCCTCTCCTTTTGGGCAAGTCCATATAAGGTTTGAGAACAACCATGCCATCCAAATTTGGGCACACTTGCAATGGAATGCTAGATTGACATAGAGAAGAGAAATGAATAGTAGGAAGCCCAAAATAGATGGTTAGGTCATAAAAAGGGGAAAATGCTCCAATGTTTCCATTCTATGGATCAATGTACTTGGAAACTATAATCTAAGCTCTACATTTGCATGTAAATTGTTTTCCATGGAGAGAATCGAAGGAAAAAACCAAAGTTCCAACCACATTGAGGATTTTCCATTCACAAAGAGAGAAACCCAGATTTTTAGAGAGAAAAAAAGGAGGGCTTGTGAACTCACCTTGATGATTGAATGAGAGGGAATGCAATTTGATCGGATCGTTGCGTCGATTCGACGAGTTGAGTCGTAAGGGATCGCCTAAGAACCACCTGAGTTGGAGTGAAAGAGGAAGGAGGGAAAATGGGGTGAAAACTAAGGGTTCAAACCCTTTTAATTGCACCTCTTTGGTAACTCCAGTAGGCATGAAACCAGAGGTTTCAGCCAGCCATGCCCACCGCTCTTTAGCCCATCGGTTTTGGAAGCGAGTGCCCGATGCCACCCGTGGGTCCTACATGGCCTGCATTTGTGGATTTGAAGGTCATTTTTGAAGAATTATGAAGTTATAAGGGAGATTTGGCTGACACACTTAATAGAATACAACTTTGGAATATGAAAATTTAATATGCCCTTTTCCTCGATTGTTATAGGGTGTAAGCGCACAGGGTTGCACGCAAGAATTTGAGCAATGGTATAATGAATTGCAATACTAACCTATGTAAAATTTTCATGCAAATCAGGTACACTTAATGATGGTACACACACTAGATTTGAGAGTGTCGCTCGAGGTGCACCTCGAGGTCCTCGTCCCGTTGGTAGGCCACCAATCAATAGGAGGCCTCAACCTACAGGGCAAGCATCTAACCCACAACCTTAAGAGACAATTGATCAGAATGTGGCTCATGAAGATCCGCCCATGGCTACACCTCCTGATCCTCCACCAGTACTTACCCATGTGATGTTGAGAACTTGATTCAACAATCGAATCAGATTCTCCATTGGCAGATTCTTCAGCAATAGTAGGCATTTATGACTGTTATGCAATAGTAATGGTATGCTGCACCCATACTAGGCCAACCTCCCCAGGTAGATATTCCATAAGGTCCAACTAGAGGGCCTGGTGTTGGGGCATAAGTTGGAGGTACACCACCTGGCATCAACCCTCAGAACCAAGTTGGAGGTACACCACCCATACTAACTCAAGCTACACCTCTATATATGATGCCACCTCCTTACCCATACCATCCGGCATATGCACCATATTTTTAGCCGGTGGGCCATACCACAAGAGTGGTGGAATCATTCAAAAGGAACCTACCACCTACATTCACTAAGGTGGGAAGTAACCCTTTAGAACCGAACCGATGGATCCAAGAGATTGAGAAGATATTTGAAGTGATTGAGTGCACTGATACTCAAAAGATTATTTGTGTGGGGTTATAGTTTAAGAATGAGGCCAACTCTTAGTGGCAAGCCTCTAAGCCTATATTGTTTGCCATACATCCGGAACCCACATGGGAGCAATTCAAGGAGTTGTTCTTAGTAAATTACTACCCTCAAAGTTTTAGAGACCGTAAGGAAGTAGAGTTCTCAGCCTTGACTCAAGGAAGCAAGTCTGTCCTTGATTATCAGCAACAGTTTGAGGCCTTATTCTACTTTGCACCCCTCACATGAAATTAGCTAAAGAAAATGGTAAGAAGTTTTTGAAAGGATTGAAGGTATCAATTGGCACGATACTGGAGGCATTAGATCTCATAGACTATGCCTTGATTGTACAAAAGGCCAAAGCCATAGAAAATAAGCGGAATAGTTAATCATCCCTTACACCTGGGGTGTGGAAGAGAGCGAATCCATATGCGGATTCGGGCGGTCCAAGTAAGAGTTTTCATGGATCATACAGATTTGGTCCTTCATACGGCAGCCCTACAGGCCATTGGGTTATCCTCCTCAACCCGCTAGTGGGCTGGATACTACCTCTTTTCTCCTCAATACCAGTACAATGCCCATAGCTACTAGGCCAGCTCACCCTCCATTTGCTACAGGTCAAACTCAGAGAGCTCCTGCTCTGGTTCAAGCTCTACAGGACCATTGCTTTAATTGCCATTCATGCATTTTACTAAAGATTGTCGAGCCTGACCAACCTTGCCAACCAACCAGCCTTCTAGGTACAGACCTGCTTTGACTCAAGGGAGTCAACCACAAGGAAGGATGTATGCTTTGTCAGCTGAGGAAGCTGAAGCTAGCACAGAAGTGGTATAAGGTATGATTTAATTTGAGAATTACCTTCTAGTAAATATTAATGACATGCTATACTTATGTGCATTATTGTATTAGGTGTCCTACCTGTATCAGATATTCAGTATATGTCTTATTTGATTCAGGGGCTTCGGATTCAATTGCATCAAAGAGGTTTGCTGAGAAAATTAACATGACACCCATGATATTAGAGTAGAAGATGATATTTAGCACACCTACCGGAAAAATTTCACAGTTGAAGAAAGTATATGGGCCATGCACTATTGAGATCAGTGGAAAGTAGTTAGATGCCCAACTCATCAAATTCAACATGAAGAACTTTGATGTTATACTAGGCATGGATTGGTTATCAGCACATCGAGCAAGTATGATGTGTGCTAAGAAATAGATCAAGGTGATCGATGATGAAGGGAAGGAACTGATATACCAAGCGGATATAATAAAGCAGGCTAAAAAGCTCCTCATCTCTACTCTGCAAATCATGAAGTTGTTGGAAAATGGGTGTCAGGGCTACCTAGCATTGGTGATTGATTTAGATGCAAAGGTCACACCTCTAGAGGAAGTAGAGTTAGTTAAGGAGTTCCCAGACGTCTTTCCAGATGATCTAACTCTTCTACCACCTGACAGGGAGCTAGAATTTGCTATAGATTTGATCCTTGGAGCGGCGCTGATCTCCAAGGCTCCATACAGAATGGCACTAGCAGAATTAAAAGAATTACAAGTATAATTGCAAGATCTATTGAAGAAGGGATTCATACACCCAAGTGTATCACATTGGGGTGCTCCAGTGTTGTTCGTTAAGAAGAAATGGAAGCTTGTGTATGTGCATTGATTATCGGGAGTTGAACAAGTTAACAATCAAGAACCGATATCCATTGCCATGTATTGATGATCTGTTTGATCAGCTATAAGGTGCTACGGTATTTTCAAAGATTGACCTTAGATCCGGGTATTATCAACTCAAGATAGAGAGTAGTGATATACCATAGATGACCTTTAGAACTTGGTATGGTCATTATGAGTTCTTAATGTTGTCTTTCAGGTTGACCAATGCACCAACAAATTTTATGGATTTGATGAACCGAGTATTTCACGATGTTCTTGACAAGTGGGTCATTGTTTTCATTGATGATGTCTTGATCTACTCGAAGTCAGAAGAAGACTGTGCAAAACACTTGAGGATGGTACTACAGAGACTGAGAGAGCAATATTTGTATACGAAATTCAGCAAGTGTGAATTTTGGCTCTAGAGGTACACTCATCCATTAGGGAAGAAATTATAATGAAATAGCCTTTGGATCCTAAGTTGTAGCGGACCAGAGAGAAGATTTAAGAGCAAACAATGAATAGTCCTAGCTTTACATTAGCCAGTGATGGGGCACTATTGTTTCGGGGTAGATTGTGTGTGCCCTGCGATGAGGTAACACAAGATAAAATAGTAAAGGAAGCACATAGTTCTTAGTACTCTTCACCCTAGAAGTATCAAGATGTACAAAGATCTAAAGCAACACTACTGGTGGCTAGCAATAAAGTCCACAATAGCTCTGTATATGTCGACTTGCCTTGCATGTCAAACAATCAAAGCTGAATGGCACCGACCTTTTGGCACTCTTCAACCACTCCTAGTACCTGAATGGAAGTGGGTTAACATTACAATGGACTTCATCATCAGACTACCATGTACACCCAAGGGAATGGATGCAATTTGGGTAGTAGTTGATAGGCTTACTATGACAGCTCACTTTATTCCGATCAGAACCAATTACACTATAGAAGCTAGCACAACTTTACATGGATAATGTGGTACGATTACATGGTGTACCGATGAGCATTGTATTAGACAGAGACCCAAGGTTTTACCTCCAGATTCTGAAAAAGCTTCCAGTAAGCCTTGGGATCACAATTGAACCTAAATACAACCTTTCACCCACAGACAAACAGATAGCCTGAGAGGAAGATACAGATATTAGAAGACATGCTCTGAGCCTATGCCATGGAAATGAGTGGCATTTGGGAGGAGTATATAACTCTTATGGAGTTTGCTTACAATAACAGCTACCAAGCTACAATTGGGATGGCTCCATATAAAGCATTATATGGTAGAAACTACAAGACTCCTCTATACTAGGATGAAGTAGGTGAACGTCGAATGCTTGGACCGGAGATGATTCAAATGATGTGATAAAGTTGATTGCATTAGAGAAAGAATTAAAGCAGCCCAGTCACATCAAAAGAACTATATAGATAGTTGTAGGAAGAAAATAGAATTCCAAGAGGGAGAGAAAGTGTTCCTCAAAATATCTCCCACCAAAGGTCTACATAGATTTCACAAGAAATGCAAGTTAAGTCCGAGATATATTAGGCCATTTGAGATTTTGAAGCAAGTTGGGGCAGTAGCATATATGTTGGCATTGCCACTTTCCCTTAGCAATATTCACAATGTATTCCATGTATCCATGTTAAAGTGGTACGTTCATGATCCATCCCATGTGCTGCTACCTGTGGAACTGGAATACTTAGAAGCTGATATGACATATAAAGTACATCCGGCTGAGATCTTAGACCAAAAGGTGAAAACTCTCCGCAACCACTCTATCGCTTTTGTAAAGATTCGATGGGCCAACCACCCGATCGAAGAGGCATTTTGGAAGAAAAAGGATGATATTCAAGCCTTGTATCCTGATCTTTTCGGATAACCAAGTACTACAATTTCAGGGATAAATTTTCAAAAAGGGGGAGTTGTCATGTTATAGGGACTTTTTAAACCCAGTTTAGTTATCCGTATTGACTTGGTTAGATCATATAGGGGCTGAACTAGAGAGAACAGATGCAAGTACCATATGGAACATGGTAGCAAGAGTGACCTTAAACTCGGGTTGGCCCGAAAAGACCGAGTAGGTACCAAGTGTAATATCACCCAAGCCTTGCACTTGCATGCACCATGAGGCCATGTACAAGGAGTAAAGGTACATGTTAGTAATTTTGGATGCCTATGTAATTTAATTATAAGTATGAGTTTGTCCCCATTGAAGTCCAAGTGGAACACTAGCAATGGGCTGACTAGAATGGTATAACCACCTGAGATATACCCATCTATAACTAAAAGATATTTTGGGGGGGGCTCAAGTATAAAATGGGGGAGACATTTAATGTCTTCTCCTTCATTAATGATAGTAGGTCGGTGGGAGAGTAAATGAGAGAGAGAAAGAAAGAAGAAAGGAAAAGGAAGAAGAAGAAGAAAGAAGAAAGGAAATCAATCGTAGAGCTTCAGTGGAGCTGGTTCTTGGTATTTTGAGCATGAATTAATGATTACCTTAAACACTAAAGCCTAAACCATAAATCCTAAACCCTAATCCCTCAATCGTAAAACCTAAACACTAAAGCCTAAACCCTAAATCCTAAACCCTAATCCCTCAATCGTAAACCCTAAACCCTACACCCTATAATACCCTAAACCCTTAACCCTAAAACCCTAATCCCCTAAACCCAAAAACCCAAACCCTAAACCCTAATTAAACCCCAAGCCCAAACCCTAAACCCTAAACCCAAACCTAAACCCTAAACCTAAACCCAAAACCCTAAACCTTATACCCTAAACCCTAAACCCTAAACCTAAACCTAAACCTAAACCCAAAACCCTAAAACCTTTAATCCTGAGCCCAAAACGCTTAACCCAAAACCCTGAACCCTAAACACAAAACCTTAAGCCCTAAACTGCAAACCCCAAACCCTAAAACCTAAACCCTAAACCCTAAACTCTAATCACCCTAAACCCTAAACCTTATACTCTAGACCCAAAAACCTAAACCTAAAACCCTAAACCCTTAACTGTTAACCCAAAACACTAAACCCTAAACCCAAAACCCTAAACCCAAAAACCCAAATCCCTAAAGCCTAAACCCCAAACCTTAAATTCCAAACCCTAAACCCTAAACCCTAAACCATAATACCTAAACCCTAAACCCTAACCTAAACCCTAGAGTCTAAACTATAAACCCTAACCTAAACCCTAGAGTAGAGAGAAGCTCTGGTTTTTTTGAAGATTAGCAAAGAGGTGTGCTGTTCGGTCATGGCTGGAGGGCCAATAGCTTTGGATATTGGCCATGCTATTTGTGGAGGACCATCTATTGGTGGTACGCTTGGAGGTGGTGGTCTTGGTGGAAGTGATGATGCTGGTGGAGGAGGGTTCCATGGAGGTTCGGATCAATGAGGAAAGAGTTGGGCTGGGCTATTTTCAGCCAAAACAATGGAGAGGGTTGATGGTTTGAGGTTGGATTATGTTCAGCCACTGATGGTTGATGGTAAAGCTGTGGCAAAGTGTTGTACTTCAATATCGAAGGAAGGTATCAAATAGTGGGAGAAAGCATTGGTGGGGCATTTCTTGGGTAGAAGACCTCCATTTTCAATTACCAAAGAGATACTGCTAAAAAAATGGAGGCTTTCTGGTCATATGGATGTCTATGTTAGAAAGTGGAGTGTTCATTTTTTGATCCAATGAGGAGGAGGATCGGCTGAAGGTGTGGGAAGGTGTCCATGGTTTGTTAATAGGAGACCCCTATTATTGAGGCCTTGGAGTCTGAGTATTGTGATGGATAAAATTTTACTTAATTCTTTACCTATATGGATTACCTTGCCTAATTTACCATTTCATTATTGGACTGCGAATGCTCTGAGCTCTATTAGGAGTGTTGTTGGCAACCCTATCACAACTGATAAGTGCACTTGAACGATGGAGAGGTTATCCTTTGCAAGGATATGTGTGGAGGTTAAAGATGGTGTAGAGTTGCCGAAGACCATCCTTGTGCATGATGAAAAGGGTAATGTTTTGGCACAACCCGTGATGTATGAATGGAGGCCTGCTTCTTGCAATAGATGCAAGGTGTTTGGTCATGAGTCTTCTGTGTGCGGCAATGAAGGTGGAGTGGTTGCAAAGAAGAAATGGGTGAAGAAGGACACGCATAGGGAGGAGACTTTGTCACAGCTGGTGTTGCATGGTGGAGGAGTGGGGGTGCATGGAGAGGATTCAACTACTACTGGAGTACTGTCTGGTGATGTGGATTCAAATTTCAATAGTAGATATTGCCTGGTGATGTGGATTCAAATTTGAATAGTAGATACGAAGGAGAAGGAAAGGGGAAAGGAATTGAGACAGATTTTGTGTGCATGAAAGAAGGAAGGAAGAATATTCCTCGAGATATCTCTGCTATTCCCGTGGTTCACCCTAACGCATTCATGGTCCTGGAGGTGTTGGAATTGGCATCTACTTCCTTAAAATTGGGTTTCTTAAACAAGAATGCTGATGTGGAAGAGCTGTTAGAGGAAGGTGAGGTGGCAAGATGGGATAGGGAGGCCGAGCTGGATACTAATATTTTGAATAAATTTGTAGGGAGGAATTATCCACGATTAGAGGATGGAGGTACAACTCCTTGCTATGGACTTAGTCAAGAAGTTGTGTGATTGGAGGAGGGCTTAACTAATGGAGAAAATTTAGGGATATTGTTAGGAAAGGCAGCTGGCACTTCTTTGGAAGAGATTCATACGGTTTTTGAAGAGGGAAACCATGGATTGCTTCCTATTTTGAGGGAGGACAACAAGGAGTTGGCTGATGTGGCAGAATCCGATAGGGTGAAGGGTGGTAAGATATTTTCTTCTCCTTTATTTGAAACTGAAAAGGAATCAGATGAGGTGGAGGACAGACCAATTCAATGTCCAGATGAGGTGGAATATACCAAGGAATCAGGGCAGAATATACCCTTAGGCCAAGAGGAGATGAATGGGGTGTGTATAAGCTTGCAAGCGATCAATAATGCTTCATACATAGACCTGATTGCTACCTATCCTTCCCTGCCTTCCTTGAGCTTGAGAATGATTAACAAAAAAGGTATGAATGACTTACCCTCTTCCTCTTCCAATACTACTATACCTGCAAAAAAACATCCATTACTTGAGAAGAGTGGTGTGGCCAGGAAGATGGCATTCCAGCCTCAAAGAATTGAGGTCAATTCAATACTGAAAAAACCAAGTCAGGAAGTTGGTGCTGTGAAGGGGGCTGGGGGGGTCCAGAGTTTTGTTTCTAAGAAGTTTTTTTAAATGATTGCATATGTTGGAATTTACGGGGGCTTAATGCTCCTAAAAAACAAAGAGGGGTTAAGAACTGGATAGCAGAAAAAAGTATAAAGTTGGGGATTCTTATTAAAACAAAGGTGAAGAAGAGAACATAATTAAAGTGTTTGGTGCTTTGAAAGGAGACTGGAAATATTTGCATAATTGTAGAGTAGGGGAAGCCACTCGAATTTGGGTGGGATGGGATGATACTGTTTTTGAAGTAAACTGTGAGTTGTACATCCCAACTAATACACATGAAAATAAAAATTAAAGGAACCTCTTTGGAGGGTACTACTGTGTATGCCTCAAATAGTGTTGAGGAACAGAGGGAGTTATAGAGGGATATTGTGCAATTAGATCAAGGAATATTAGTTCCTTGGGTTGCATTGGGAGATTTCCATGTGGTACGAGGTCAACATGAAAAGAAAGGGGGGGGGGGAGGGATAAGATTCAACAGGTTCCTATTGAAGAGTTCAATAATTGTGTTTCTGATTCTAACCTATTTGATCTAAAATGGAGGGGGAAATTATTTACTTGGAGTAATGGGAAAAGGGAGTTGGATAGAGTGAGCTATAAACTGGATAGAGTGCTTTGTGAAAATGAATGGGTTGAAAAATTTAAATACTCGGAGGCTGTATTCTTGAATCCAGGAATTTCAGATCATTGTCCTATTCTTTTGAATATTTTGGAGGAGAAGAACTTTGGACCAAAACCTTTTAGGTTTTTTGAGACTTGGACAGAACATGAGGTGTTCAAGGATATTGTCAAAAAAGGTTGGGAGCTGCCACATAAGAATGATTCAAATCCTTTACTTGAATTTACTGCCAAACTGAGGAATGTCAAGAAGGAGCATTTTGGGGAGGGATGTATTCAAGGCTGTAAAGTTGGCTGAAGCTGCACTTTTTGATATACAAGATAAATTGTCTACTAATAATGGTGATGATAATCTAGTTTGTCAAGAAAAGGAGGCTAAAAAGATATTATGGGAGGCTTTAAAGAGGGAGGAGAGTTTTCTCAAAGAAAAGTTGAGTGAAGTGGTTGCAGCTAGGAGATGGGAATAATAGTTTTTTTCATAAGGCTATGAGGGGACGACAACATAGAAATAATATTCTAGAAATTGAAGGAAGCAGTGGGGCTGTTGTGGATGATCCTAGTCTTATAAAGAATGAAGAGGTTGAGTTCTATAAGAACTTGTTCAAGGCTGACCAAGTGGATATGGGATTCTTCCCTAGTGATTTGTGTGGTACCCTTTCCATGGACCAGCAAGAGATGTTACAAAAAACTGTTTCTAATGAAGAGATTTTGAAGGTCGTGTTTGCTATGAAGAGCACAAAGGCCCCTAGACCAGATGGATTTGGAGTTAGTTTTTTCAAACACTCTTGGGAAATTGTCAAACACTCTTGGGAAATTGTAGGTGAGGACCTTACAATTGCTGTAAAACGGTTTTTTAGAAATGTTGTTATGCCTTCCTCTATTAATGCTACTTTTCTCTGCCTAATCCCTAAGTCAAATCAGAGGGCAGTGTTTGCTGGGTTTAGGTCGATTGCATTGTGCAATATCTTTTACAAGATTATTACAAAGATCATCACTAATAGGTTGTAAGGAGTAATGGGGGACTTGGTGAGTGACAACCAAGTCAGCATTCATTAGAGGGAGGTCTATTGCTGATAACATTCTAATTTGCTCTGATATTGTAAGAGGTATTGAACAAAGAAGGGGGTACCCTACTGCTGTTCTTAAGATAGACTTACATAAAGCATATGACTCATTGAGTAGAAATTTCCTATTGGAGATTATGAGAAGAATGAGATTTCCTCCTATATTCATGAATTGGATAAAGGCATGTGTCACTACTCCTACATTCTCAGTTCTTGTGAATGGAAGTCCAACTAGATATTTCATGGGAGGAAGGGGGATTAGGCAAGGGGATCCTCTATTACCTTACTTATTAACCATGGCCATGGAAGGGTTCACTGGAGTTATGAAGAAGTTATAAGTGGATGGGAAGATCACTCTTCTTCCTAGGTGCAAACCAGTAAAACTGTCCCATCTTATCTTTGCGTATTAATGACTTTGTAAAGGTTATTAATGACTCTATCATAGCTAGTTTGGGGGCTCTAGAAGAGTTTGCAGCCTTCTCTGTGTTGCATCTCAATAGGGCTAAGGCCTCTATTATTGTAGGGGCCTTACTCAAACTAGTAGTATGCAACTTGTGGAATTAATAGGTTTTAAGGAAACCAAGCTACCAATTAGGTACTTTGGGGTTCCTCTTGCAATAGGAAATCTTACTAATGGAGACTGCAACCATATTCTAAATCTGATCAGGAAAAAGCTTGAAGGATGGAAGGCAAGGTTTCTCTCATATGCAGGAAGACTGCAGTTGATTTCCTCAGTTCTACAAAGATGCTATATATACTGGTCAAGTATTTTTGCAACATACCTCGGCTTTCATTCACAACCTAGAGATGTTTAGTTGAGGCTTTACCAACAAAGGATTAGCTCATTAAGAGTAGGATGAACATTAGTCCCCAATGCCTTTTTTGTTGGGTAGGTATGGAAAGAAGGAACCATCTAATTTTTGAATGTCAGTATACTAATGCTATTTGGGAGAAGGTTGCCCTACTATGCATTCAAAATGGGAAGAAATCTGATAGTGTCATGGAAGTTGCATTGTGGGAAAAAATGAATTTCATGAGAAAGATCCACTCAGAGTAATTGGAAAGTTAGCTTTCTGTGCAACAGTACGACACCTATGGTAGGAAAGAAACTTTAGGATCTTCAAATAAAAAATCCGAACTACTTTACATATTATAGAAGCCATAATTTCAGAAGTAAAAGTGAAATTCTTAACTATGAATTTTGTGGTTGAATGCAACCCTAGAAATCAGTTTTTAGTAACAAGTTGGGGAATCAAAGTCACTTGAAAATAGTGATTACTTGAGCTTGTTGCTAGCTCCAGCCACCTGAAAGAATGGTATATCTTTGCATTGTGATGAGACCCTTACAGATGATAGAGCATCCTATGGAGGGCTGAGTCGAGATAGAATGGGGAAGCCCACTGTAGTTTTTGTGGGAATGGGAGATGTTACAAATATATTGTGGCTGGAATTAAAGGCTATTCTCAGAGGAATAATATTTGTGTAGAAAGGAATATCATGGAGGTCTCAATTAGATTAGATTCGAAACTGGCCATTGATATGTTAAATATGGTGTAGTTGAAGGTCCATGGCAAACCAGAGTCATCAGAAGTGAGATACTAGATATCTCAAAATCTCTTGAAAGAAAGGAATTCAAGCATGTTTGGGAGGAGACAAATAAACCAGCTGCTTTTATGGCCTGTTATGCAATTGGTCAGAGGGAGACTATTATTCAGGCTCAGGATTTCCCAGATGTGCTGAATAGTTTACTTAGATAAGATTCTAAATTTAAGATTTATTACAGAATGTAATGTTCCTTTTGAGTTCCATTTTGAATTGCAGGGCCTGTCCTGCTTGGTATCAAGGAGTCATTTTTTCCTTTCTTTTGATCTATCCATAGAAGGAAACTAAGGCTGCCTTTCTTTTGTATATTCTGATTTTTCTTAAATGCACTCACATCACTTATCAAACAAAAACCATAAACACTAAAAGCCTATACCCTAAACCCTCAACCCTATGCCCTACACCCCAAATCCAAAACCCTAAACCCCTAACCCTTATCCCTAGACCCTAAACCCCTAACCCTAAAATCCCTATGCCCTATTCTGATTTTTCTTAAATGCACTCACATCACTTATCAAACAAAAACCATAAACACTAAAAGCCTATACCCTAAACCCTCAACCCTATGCCCTACACCCCAAATCCAAAACCCTAAACCCCTAACCCTTATCCCTAGACCCTAAACCCCTAACCCTAAAATCCCTATGCCCTAAAACCTAAATCCAAAACACTAAACCCAAAACCCTAAATCCTAAACTTAACCCTAAAAACCCAAAACCCAAAACCCAAAACCCTGAAGTCTAAATCCCAAACCCTAAACCCCAAACCCTAAACCCTAATCCCTAAACTTAAATCCTAAAAAACCCTTAAACCCTAAATCCTAAACATTAAAACCTAATCCCTAAACCCTACACCCTATACGCTAAACCCTATACCCTCAGACTAATCCCTAAATCCTAAACGCTTAACCCTAAAACCCTCAGACTAATCCCTAAATCCTAAACGCTTAACCCTAAAACCTACACCGTAAACCCTAAACCCAAAAACCCTAAGCCCATAACCCTTGAATATGAATCTAAACCCTAGACCCTAAACCCTAAAACCCTAATCCCTAAACCCTAAACCCTAAACCCTAAACCCTAAACCCTAAACCCTAAACCCTAAACCCTAAACCCTAAACCCTAAACCCCAAACCCTAAACCTTAAACCCTAAAACTAAAAACCTCAATCCCTAACCCTAGACCCTAGACCCCAAACCTAAAACCCTAAACCCTATACCCTCCCCAAACACACCTAAAACCTAAATCTTTAACCCTAACACCCTATACCCTAAACCCATAACCTTAAGGCCCTACACCCCAAACCCAAAACCCTAAAACCCAAAACCGCCCTACACCCCAAACCCAAAACCCTAAAACCCAAAACCCTAAACCGTTATCCCTAGACCCTAAATCCCTAACCTTAAAACCTTAAAGCCCTATACCGTAAAACCTAAACTCAAAACACTAAACCAAAAACCCTGAACCCTAAATCCTAAATCGTAAACCCTAAACCCAAAACCCTAATCCCTAAATCCAAAACCTTAAACCTTAAACACTAAACCCAAAACGTCTAAACCGTAAATCCTAAACCCTACACCCTATACGCTAAACCCTTACCCTAAGACCCTAATCTCTAAACCCTAAACCTTCAACCCCAAAACCAAAACACTCTAAACCCTAAACCTTCAACCCCAAAACCAAAACAAACACTAAAACCTACACTCTAAACCCTAAACCCTAAACCCTAAACCCAAGAACTCAAACAGAACGATAACCCCTAAACCCTAAGCCCAAAACCCTAAAACCTAAACTCAAACCTTAAACCCTAAAACCCTAATCCCTAAACCCTAAACCCTAAACCCTAAACCCATATATCCCTAAACAATAAACCATAAACCCTATACCCAAAAACCTAAACCTTAAAACCCTAAACCTAAAGCGCTAAAACTAAACCTCACTGCCTAAAGCATATACCCTAAGCCCTAAACCGGTAAAACTAAACCTCACTGCCTAAAGCATATACCCTAAGCCCTAAACCCTAAACTCTCCCCAAACCCTAAACCCTAAACCATAATACCTAAACCCTATACCCTAAAACCTAAACCTTTAACCCTAAAACCCTATACCCTAAACCCATAACCTTAAGCCCCTACACCCCAAACCCAAAACCCTAAAACCCAAAACCCTAAACCCTTATCCCTAGACCCTAAATCCCTAACCTTAAAACCTTAAAGCCCTATACCGTAAAACCTAAACTCAAAACACTAAACCAAAAACGTTAACCCTAAATCGTAAACCCTAAACCCAAAACCCTGAAGCCCCCAAAACCCAAAACCCTAATCCCTAAATCCAAAACCTTAAACCTTAAACACTAAACCCAAAACGTTAAACCGTAAATCCTAAACCCTACACCCTATACGCTAAACCCTATACCCTAAGACCCTAATCTCTAAACCCTAAACCTTCAACCCCAAAACCAAAACACTAAAACCTACACTCTAAACCCTAAACCCTAAACCCAAGAACGATAACCCCTTAACCCTAAGCCCAAAACCCTAAAACCCTAATCCCGAAACCCTAAACCCTAAACCCTAAACCCATATCCCTAAACCATAAACCATAAACCCTATACCCAAAAACCTAAAGCGCTAAAACTAAACCTCACTGCCTAAAGCGTATACCCTAAGCCCTAAACTCTAAACCTAAAACTTAAACCCTAAACCCTAAACCCTTGACCCCAAACCCTAAAACGCTAATCCCTAAACCCAAAACCAAAAACACTAAACACTAAACCCTAAACCAGAAACCCTAAACCCGAAACCCGAAACCATAAACCCTACACCCTAAACCATAAACCCTAAACTCTAAACCCTAAACCCGAGACTCTAAACCCTAAACCCCAAAGCCTAATCCTTAAATTTTAAACCCTAAACCATAAACCCTATACCCTAAACCCTAAGCTCTAAACCTACAACCCTACACCACAAGCCATAAACCCTAAACCTTAAACCAAAAACCCTACACCACAAACCCTAAACTATAATTTCCAAACCCTCAACCCCTAAGCCTATAAACCCTTACGTGGAAACCCTAAACCCTAAGCCTAAACCGTAAACTCTAGAGCTAAGCCCTAAACCCTGAACCCTAAAACCTAAACCATAAATCCAAAACCCTAAGCCATAAATCCCAAACCTCTAAACCTTAAACCCAAAACCCAAAACCCAAATTCCCAAAACCTAAATCCTAAATCCTAAACCATAAAAGCCTAAAATCCAAAACCCTAAACCCTAAACCCTAAACCCTAAACCCTAAAGCCTATACCCTAAACTCTAACCCTACACCACAAGCCCTAAACCCTAAACCTTAAACCAAAAATCCTACACCACAAAGCCCTATACCACCACAAACCCTAAACCCTCAAACCCTAAACCTAAACTATAATCCCCAAACCCTAAACCCCTAAGCCTAAACTCTTAAGCCGAAACCCTAAACCCTAAGCCTAAACCCTAAAGCCCTAAACCCTAAACCCTAAACCCTAAACCCTAAACCCTAAACCCTAAACCCTAAACCCTAAATCCTAAACCCTAAAACCTAAACCATAAATCCAAAACCCTAAGCTCTAACCCCTAAACCCCAAACCCTAACCATAAATCCCTAAGCTCTAACCCCCCCTAAACCCCAAACCCTAAACCCTAAACCCTAAACCCACAACCCTACACCACAAAACCTAAAGTCTAAACCCACAACCCTACACCAAAGAGGGACCAAAAAGGTGGAAAACCCTAAAGTCTAAACCCACAACCCTACACCAAAGAGGGACCAAAAAGGTGGAAGGTGTTATTATACATATGGTAGGTAATGGAAGAACAACCAGGTATGGCTGGATTCTTGGCATCCAAAGGGTATCCTTATTAAGAGATTTGGGGAAAGAATAAGATATGATTCTTGTTTGTCATATCTTGCTACAGTTGATGAAATCCTAAGGAATGGGGAATGGTAGTATATTCCTTCTACAACTCTTGATCTTATTGTAGCGTGGGGATGTCTTCAAACTATCCCTAGACTTCACTATGATGAGGAGTTGATAGTTTGGAAAGGAGATCCTACAGGTGTGTTTACTACTAAATCAGCATGGAAGTTGTTAGTAAGGAGGAAGGAGAGGATGGTGGAGTGGAAGAAATCAGTGTGGTTTGAAGGCAACATACCTCGGCATTCATTCACAACCTAGAGAAGTTTAGTTGAGGCTTTACCAACAAAGATAAGCTCATCAAGAGGAGGATGAACATTAGTCCCCAATACATTTTCTGTTGGGCAGATGTGAAAAGTAGGAACCATTTATTTTTTTGAATGTCAATATACTAATGCTATTTGGGAGAAGGTTGCCCTACTATGCATTCAAAATGGGAAGAAATCTGATAGTGTCATGGAAGTTGCATTGTGGGTAAAAAATGAATTTCATGAGAAAGATCTACTCAGAGTAGTTGGAAAGTTAGCTTTCAATGCCACAGTACAACGCATATGTCAGGAAAGAAATTTTTGGATCTTCAAATAAAAAATCCGAACTACTCGACGGATTATGGAAGCCATAATTTCAAAAGTAAAAGTGAAATGCTTAACTATGAATTTAATGGCTGAATGCAACCCTAGAATCAGTTTTTAGTAACAAGTTGGGGCATCAAAATCACTTGGAAAACAGTGATTCCTTGAGCTTTTTGCTAGCTCCAGCCACCTAAGAGAATGGTATAGCATTGCATTGTGATGGGGCCCTTACACATGATAGAGCATCCTATAGAGGGCTGATTCGAGAGAGAATGGGGAAGCCCATTGTACCTTTTGTGGGAATGGGAGATGTTACAAATATACTGTGGTTGGAATTAAAGGCTATTCTCAGAGGAATAAGTATTTGTGCAGGAAGGAATATCATAGAGGTCTCGATTAGATCAGATTCGAATGGCCATTGATGTCACACCCCGTTCTCACTGAACCGGGCCAGTGACCGGGTTAACTCCGGTTAACCCAAACCTGCTAGGATCATCTGATACTGTATTCTACCACAACATACACACAATTAATAAAAGCTCATCAGATCAGCGGAAGACTAAGTTTTACCTGTGAATAATCCCATAATACTTGATACCCGAATTGTGATACAATAGTTATATACATGTGGGCCCGAAGGCATGATATTTACATAATAAAATTACAATTCACATATCAAGTATATAAGGGAAACCATCAAAATAATCAAAGTACACTGCTCGGCTAGGCATCAAAGGCTGGAGCTCAGCTCGGCATCAAGGGTTGAGCCCAGCTCGGCATCATATGGTAGAGCTCAGCTCGGCCTCAGAAGTGGAGCTAAGTTCGGCATCAGAACTGCGGTCTCACAGCACAACTCTCGCACAAGCAGTCAATGTCGTGCTCTAACTCCTTAGGGGCCCACCAGTCCTCTTTAGGGACCTCGACTGTGGGACCCACCCCGTGCTCCTCAGATGTATGACCTGCAAAATCATCTAAAAAGGGGGTGCACACGTGGGATGAGCTCACTAGCTCAGTAAGTGGTAAGATGGACCACACAGCAGTCCACACAGCAAATCACATCATATGCACTACATGCTATGCAATACATTTTAAATCACATCCACCTAAGCAACATTACTAAGTCTTCGGTTTAGTGCTACTATAGCCACAGTGCGTGTATACTCCGGGTATGAGCCGCGAACTCCATCCCGCAATAGGCCCATAGGGCTGTCGGAGAAGGCCCACCGGGAGTACTCAGAAAAGTAAAAACATTGATGTCCACCGACTCTCAACAGAAATGTAAATGACTGAAATTAAAGGTGCTGACTTTAGCAATTTAAAAGCAGTACGATTGGCCCTCTTGAATATACCACCAGGGTTGTCGACTGTCCTAATGACCCGCTGGGCGTTATGTCTAACCGCCACAGTGACCCGACAACCGCGACCACTGCTTCCCCCCAAATGGTAACCCAACACCTCAACCCCTGTTGGGAAGGGTCGTAGCACGGGAAGGTAAAATCTTAAACCGCATGCTCCTATATGACAATAGTATAATTGCATAGTGCCTCAGCGTCCCATACCACGG
>NW_024868352.1:15614-17126 GCF_013358625.1 Macadamia integrifolia | reverse complement strand
AATCATCTATTAAACCTTAGATTCATCATTTCAAAGGGGATTTACAAGATCTCAAGAAACCCTACTCGAATCAAGGGTTTATGCTTGGGTATGGTGAATGTTCAAGGAACCCAACTTTGCTTACCTCTAAATGTAGATCTAGAGTTGAAGATCACTCTTCCGGCGCCGGAATGGGAAGATCAAGCTTCAGTGCCGCTGAAATCCTTCTCTTCTTCCTCTTCCTTCTCTTCCTTTCTTCTTCCCTTTCTTTTCTCTCTCCTCTTTACTATCCTCACCAACGTACGGGTGTCATAAATGAAAAGAAAAGAAAATCATAAATGCTACATATATATATTTCCTAATTAACTAAATAGTTCACATGGATGGGTCACTCAATGGGTGGGTGCGCCCACCTGTCCGCCCACCTGAGGGCAAAAACTTGGGATTTTGACAGAGTTCAGGCCTCGACGCGAACCCCACCCCTGGCATATGATGTAGTATACATATATACATTAATATATGGCTACAATACCTGCTTTATCCGTATATGGCCTTATGGTAGGTGCATGTACATGGCTTGGGCACTCTCGTCTCTTATGGCACTGGCTCGGACTTGTCGGGCCAGTCGGTGTTTAAGGTCACCCTTGCCATCATAGCCCATAAGGAACCCGCTCTATCTCCCTCTGGTTCGGTTCCTGCATGGTTAAACCGGGTCAACCACGTAATCAGACCGGGTTTAAGAAGTAGGGTATTACATTACCCCCCTTCTGAAAAATTTTGTCCTCGAAATTACGTGCCTGGTTGATAAAAAAGATGAGGGTACTTGGCTTGCATTTCATCCTCCACCTCCCAAGATGCTTCTTCAAGTGAATGATCAGCCCATCGCACCTTTACATAGAAAATGGAGCGGTTGCGAAGGGTTTTCACCTTTCGGTCCAAAATTTTAGCTGGCTGTGGTATTCTGGCTCCATGGGTAATACATGAGAGGGGTCATGAACATATCGCTTCAGCATGGATACATGGAATATATTATGAACATCCCCAAGTGAAGGTGGCAGAGCAAGAATGTAGGCTACTAATCCAACCCGGGCTAAGATCTCAAATGGTCCAATGTATCTTGGGCTCAACTTCCCCTTTCTGTGAAACCTTTGCAACCCTTTAGTAGGAGAGATCTTAGGAAATACCTTTTCTCATGGCTGAAATTCAATGTCTTTTCTGCGGGTGTCAGCATAGCTCTTTTGTCGGGACTGGGCTGCTTTAATCCATTCTCTAATAATGTCGACTTTGTCACAAGTCATCTATATCATCTCAGGTCCTAACATTCGACGTTCACCAACCTCATCCCAATACAAAGGAGTTCTGCACTTTCTGCCATATAACGCCTCATACGGAGCCATCCCAATTGTAGCTTGGTAACTATTATTATATGCAAACTCCATAAGAGGTATATATTCTTCCCAACTGCCACTCATCTCCATTGTACATGCCCTGAGCATGTCCTCTAATATCTGTATGGTTCGCTCTGACTGACCA
>NW_024868352.1:0-13062 GCF_013358625.1 Macadamia integrifolia | reverse complement strand
CTCTACCTGCAAAAAAAATCTATCACTTGAGAAGAATGGTGCAGCCAAGAAGATGACATTCCAGCCTCAATGTATTGAGGTCAATTCAATTCTAAAAAAACCTAGTCAGGATGTTGGAGCTATGAAGGGGGCTGGTAGGGTCCAGAGTTCGGTTTCAAAGAAGTTTGTTAAATGAATTGCATATGTTGGAATATACGGGGGCTTAATGCTCCTGAAAAACAAAGAGGAATTAAGAACATGATAACAGAAAAAAATATAAAGTTGGGGATTCTTATTGAAACAAAGGTGAAGGAAGAGAACATAATTAAAGTGTTTGGTGCATTAAAAGGAGAATGGAAATATTTGCATAAGTATAGAGCAGGGGAAGCCACTCGAATTTGGGTGGGATAGGATGATACTATTTTTGAAGTAAACTGTGAGGTGTGTACATCCCAACTGATGCACATGAAAATAAAAATTAAAGGAACCTCTTTGGAATTTATGAGTACTGCTGTGTATACCTCAAACAATGTGGAGGAAAGGAGAGAGTTATGGAGGGAGATTGTACAATTATCTCATGGAATGTCAGTTCCTTGGGTTGCATTGGGAGATTTCAATGTGGTGCAAGGTCAACATAAAAAGAAAGGGGGGGAGGAGATTCGACAGGTTTTTTGTTGAAGAGTTCAATAACTGTGTCTTTATGCTGACCTATTTGATCTAAAATGGAAGCATAACTTATTTACTTCGAGTAATGGGAAAACAGAGTTGGATGGAGTGTGCGGTAAACTGGATTGAGTGCTTTGTAATAATGAATGGGTTAAAAATTTAAATACTCTAAGGTAGCATTCTTGAATCCAGGAATTTCAGATCATTGTCCTATTCTTTTGAATATTTTGGAGGAGAAGAATTTTGGAACAAAACCTTTTAGGTTTTTTGAGACTTGGACTGAACATGAGGAGTTCAAGGATATTGTCAAAAGGGGTTGGGAGATGCCAACTAAGAATTATTCAAATCCTAAATTGAGGAATGTTAAGAAGGAACTAAAAGGGTGGAATAAGGACCATTTTGGGGATGTATTCAAGGCTGTAAAGGAGGCTGACGCTGTACTTTCTGATATACATGATAAATTGTCTTCCAATAATGGTGATGATAATCTGGTTTGTCAAGAAGAGGAGGCTAAAAAGAAATTATGGGAGGTTGTAAAGAGGGAGGAGAGTTTTCTCAAGGAAAAGTCAGGAGCGAAGTTGTTGCAGTAGCTATGAGATAGGAATAACAATTTTTTTTTCATAAGGCTATGGGGGGAAGACAGCATGGAAATAACATTCTAGAAATTGAAGGAAGCAATGGGGCTGTTGTGGATGATCTTGGTCTTATACAGAATGTGGCTGTTGAGTTTTATAAGAACCTATTTGGGGGTGAGCAGGAGGATATGGGATTCGGCCCTAGTGACATCCCTTTGTGTGGTACCCTTTCCATGGACCAGCAAGAGATGTTAGAAAAAACTATTTCTAATGAAGAGATCATGAAGTTTGTATTTTCTATGAAGTGCACAAAGGCCCCTAGACCGGATGCATTTGGGGCTAGTTTTTTTCAAACAATGTTGGGAAATTGTAGGAAAGGACCTTACAATTGCTGTAAAATAGTTTTTTAGAAATGTTGTTATACCATCCTCTATTAATGCTACTTTTCTCTGCCTAATCCCTAAGTCAAATCAAAGGGCATCATTTGCTAGGTTTAGGCTGATTGCATTGTGTAATATCTCTTATAAAATTATTACAAAGAGCGTTAGCAATAGCTTGCAATGAGTAATGGGGGACTTGGTTAGTGAAAACCAGTCAACATTCATTAAAGGGAGGTCTATTGCTGATAACATTCTAATTTGCTCTGATATTATAAGAGCTATTGAGCAGAGAAGGGGGTCTCCTACTGCAGTTCTAAAGATAGACTTCCATAAAGCATATGACTCATTGAGTAGGAAGTTCCTATTGGAGATTATGAGAAGAATGGGATTTCCTCCCATATTCATGAATTGGATAAAGGCATGTGTCACTACTCCTACATTCTTAATTCTTGTAAATGAAAGTCCAGTAGGATATTTCATGGGAGGAAGGGGGATTAGGCAAGGGGTTCCTCTGTCACCTTACTTGTTCACCATGGCCATGGAAGGATTCACTGGATTATGAAGAAGTTAGTAGTGGATGGGAAGATCACTCTTCTTCCTAGGTGCAAAGCAGTAAAATTGTCCCATCTTATCATTGCAGATGATCTTATGATCTTATGATCTTTGTAAAGGTTGTTAGTGACTCTGTCATAGCTAGTTTGGGGGCTCTAGAAGAGTTTGCATCCTTCTTCTCTAGGTTGTGTCTCAATAGGGCTAAGTCCTCTATTATTTTAGGGGGCCTTACTCAAACTTGCAATATGTAACTTGTGGAATTAACGGGTTTTAAGGAAACCAAGTTACCAATTAGGTACCTTGGGGTTCCTCTTGTTGTAAGAAAGCTTACTAGTGGAGACTACAGCCCTATACTGGATCTGATTAGGAAATATCTTGAAGGATGGAAGGCAAGGTTTCTCTCATATGCTGAAAGACTGTAGTTGATTTTCTTGGTTCTATAAGGATGGTATATATACTGGTCAGGTATTTTGCATTACCAAGTAGTAGCCTTATAGCAAAGGTGGAGTCAATTTTTTCAAATTTTTTATGGTCTGGTCCCTCTTTGGAAAAGAAGACACATTTTTATTTCCTGAGATGCTGTGTGTAAACCTGAGGAGGGGGTTTAGGGCTGAAAAGAGTGAAAGTCATGAATATTTCTGGAATTTTGAAGCATGTATGGTGGATTGCTTCTTATAGGATGAGCATATATGGGTGGACTGGATTTACAAAAGGCACTTGAAGAAGGAGACAATTTGGATTTTGAAGGCTACTAGTGAAGATTCTTGGGTATGGAGGAAGATTCTGAAATATAGGGACAAAGTGGAAGGTGTTATTATGCTTACGGTTGGCAATGGAAGAGCAACTAGAGTATTGCTGGATTCTTGGCATCCAATGTGTCCATATTAAGAGATTTGGGGAAAGAATAAGATATGATTCTGGTCTGTCTCAGCTTGCTATAGTTGATGAAATCCTAAAGAATGGGAATGACAGCCTACTCCAGCTACAACTCTTGATCTTTTTTATGCTTGGGATTGTCTTCAAACTATCCCTAGACTTTACTATGGTGAGGAGGACTTGGTGGTTTGGAAAGGAGATCCTATAGGTGTGTTTACTAATAAATCAGCATGGGAGATAGTGAAGAAGGAGAGGAAGGTGGAATGGAAGAAATAAATGTGGTTTGAAGGCAATATACCACGACATTCATTCACAACCTAGAGATGCTTAGTTGAGGCTCTACCAACAAATGATCAGCTCATCAAGTGGAGGATGAACATTAGTCCCCAATACATTTTCTGTTGGGCAGATGTGAAAAGTATGAACCATCTATTTTTTTGAATGTCAATATACTAATGCTATATGGGAGAAGGTTGTTCTACTATGCAATCAAAATGGGAAGAAATCTGATAGTGACATGGAAATTGCATTGTGGGTAAAGAATGAATTTCAGGTTAATGATCCTCTCAGAGTAGTTGAGAAGTTAGCTTTTTGTGCCACAGTACAACACATAAGGCAGGAAAGAAATTTTAGTATTTTAAAATAAAAAATTCAAACTACTCTATAGATGATGAAAGCCATAATTTCAGAAGTTAAAGTGAAATTCTTAACTATAAATTTTATGGCTAAAAGCAACCCTAGAAATCAGTTTTTAATAAAAAGTTGGGGAATCAAAGTCACTTGGAAAATAGTGATCCCTAGGGCTTGTTGCTGGTTTTAGCCACCTGAGAGAATGGTAGCATTGCAGTGTGATGGGGCCCTTACACATGATAAGGCATCCTATGGAGGGTTGATTCGAGATAGAATGGGGAAGCCCATTGTAGCTAATGTGGGAATGGGTGATGTTACAAGTATACTCTAGCTGGAATTAAAGGCTATTCTCAAAGGAATAAGTATTTGTGTGAGAAGGAATATCATGGAGGTTTCAATTAGATCAGATTGAAAAGTAGCCACTGATATGTTAAATAGTGTAGTAGAAGGTCCATGGCAAACTAGAGTCATCAGAAGTGAGATCCTAACTATCTCAAAATCTCTTGAAAGAAAGTAATTCAAGCATGTTTGTAAGGAGACAAATAAACTAGCTGATTTTATGGCCTCTTATAGAACTCATCAGGGAGAGACTATTACTTAGGCTCAGGATTTCCCAGTTGAGCTGAATAGTTTAGTTATAGACGATTCTAAATTTAAGATTTATTACAGATTGTAATGTTCCTTTTTGAGTTCCATTTTAATGCAGGGCCTGTCCTGCTTGGTATCCAGGAGTCTTTTTTCCTATCTTTTGGTTTGTCCAAAGAAGGAAATTAAGACTATGTTACCTTGTATTTTCTATTCTTTTCTTAATACATTCACATCACTTATCAGAACAAAAAAATAAAAAAATAAAAAAAGAAACCCTAATCCCTAAACCCAAATCCCTTAACCCTAAAGCCTAAACTCTAGACCCTAAACCCTAAACAAAGCCTAAAGCCTCTACCCAAAACCCTAAACCCTTAACCCAAAGCCCTAAACTATATACCGTAAACATTAAACCCTAAACCCTAAACACTAAATCCCAAATCCTAAACCAAAAAATGACAGTCTAAATCCAATTATCTCCATTGTTTTCTAAGAAGCTCAAACTTATGTCTTTCGCTTTGACACCAAATTTTAGTCTTAGGATTTTTTCTTTGATACCAAATTTTCTTTAATTTGTTTAGTAAGTCAATTGATAAGTCAGTGTCACGACGAGAGAATGACAATCTAAGTCTAATAATCTTCAATGTTTGCTAAGTAACTTAAACTTATGGCTTTACCTTAGAAACTAACTGTTAGTCAGCATCTGCTGATACCAAATATACATTAATTAGTTAAGCAAGTCAGTTTCTTAGTAATAGAAGTATGACGGGACAATGATAGTGAAAGTCCAATAATCTCTAGAGTTTGCTAAGTCATTCAAACTTATGGCTTTATATCTGATACTAAATGTTAGTCGGGGTTTACTTTGATACCAAGTAAATTTGAATTTTTTTAAGCAAGTCAGTTGATTAGTCATAGATTCATGATAAGAGAATGATAGTTTTAAGACCAAATATCTCCATTGTTTTCCAAATAACTCAAACTTGTGGCTATGGCTATGATACCAATTGTTAGTCTTACGATTTTTTCTCTGATACCAAATGTACTTAATTTCTTAAGCATGTCAATTGATTATTCATAGACTCACGATGAAACAGTGACAATCTATGTCCAATAATCTCCATTGTTTTCTAAGTAACTCAAACTTATGGCCCTATGCTTTGATACCAATGGTTAGTCCTACAATATTTTCTTTGATATGAAATTTACTTTAAATTGTTAAGCAAGACAGTTGATTAGTCGAGAGTCACGATGAGATAATGATAGTCTAAGTCCAATAATCTTCAATGCTTGCTAAGTAGCTCAAACTTATGGCTTTGGCTCTAATACTAATTATTAATCGACATTTGCTTAGATACGAAATATACTTTCATATGTTAAGAAAGTCAGTTGATTAGTCATAGAGTCACGATGAGACAATGATAGTATTATTTTTTCTTTGACCAAATGTACTTTAATTTGCAAGAAAATGATAGTCTAATTCCAAAAATCTCCAGTGATTGCTAAGTAGCTCAAAATTTAAGGCTTTGGCTCTGATACCAATTCTTTATCTTATGATTTTTTCTCCGATACGAAATGTACTTTTTAATTTATTAAGCAAGTCAGTTGATTAGTCATAGAGTCATGACGAGACAATGATAATCTAATTCCATTAATCTCCAGTGTCTTCTAAGTAACTCAAACTTATAGTTTTGGCTCTAATACCGATCGTCAAAAGTACCATGCTCACTAGGAGGTTCAAAGTTTGAACCTTCTGGCTATGACCTACTTACCTCCCTATGTATCAAAAAACAAAGATAGTAATTTAACATCTTATGATTTTTTCTCTGATACCAAATATACTTTAATTTGTTAAGCAAGTCAGTTGATTAGTTCTAGAGTCATGACGAGACAATGACAATCTAATTCCTATAATCTCTATTGTTTTTTAAGTAACTCAAACTTATGACTTTGGCTCTAATACCAATTGTCAAAGGTCCCATGCTCATCAGGAGGTCTCAAGTTCAAACCTCCTGGCTGTTACCTACTTCACTCCTTACTCATTAAAAAAAAAAAAAAGATACCAACTGGTAGTCATACGAATTTTTCTCTAACACCAGCTGCACTTTAATTTGTTAAGCATGTCAGGTTAGGGTCTTCGGGTTCAAGGTTAGGGGCTTGGGATTTAGGGTCTAGGGTTTAGGGATAATGGTTTAGGGTGTTAGGGTTTTGGTTTAAGGTTTAGGGTTTAGGGTTATGGGTTTATGATTTAGGGTTTAGGGTTTAGGGTTTAGGGTTTAGGATTTAGGGTTTAAGGTATAAGGTTTATGATTCAAGATTTAGGGTTTATTGTATAGGGGTTTAGCATATAGGGCTTTAGAGATTAGGCTTTAGATAGGTTTAGGGTTTATACCTTAGCGTTTATAGCTAGAGGTTTAGGGTTTAGGGTCAAGCTATGACTAGTCAATTGACTTGCTTAACAAATTAAAGTATGGTAACAGAAAAAAATTCGTAAGACAAACAATTGGTATCAGAGCCAAAGCAATAAGTTTGCGTTACTTAGAAAACACTGGAGATTATTAGAATTTGACAGTCATTGTCCTGTGTCACTATGACTAATCAACTGACTTGCTTAAAAAATTAAAGTACATTTGTATCAATAAAAAATCGTATGACTAACAATTGACATTAGAGTCAAAGCCATAAGTTTGTGTTATATAGTAAACACTGGATATTATTGGAATTGGACTGTTATTTTCTTCTTATCTTGAAGCTATGACTAATCAACTGACTTGCTTAACAAATTAAATTACATTTGGTATTAGAGAAAAAATAGTAATACTAACAATTGGTACAGAGCAAAAGCCATAAGTTTAAGTTACTTACCAAACACTGGAGACCATTGGACTTAAACTACCATTGTCTTATTGGGACTCTATGACTAATCAACTGACTTGCTTAATAAATTAAAGTAAATTAGGTATTAGAGAGAAAAAATTCGTAAGACTGACAATTGGTATCTTTTTTTTTTTTGGATAGGTTAGGAGGAAACCAAGTAATAGCCAGAAAGTTTGAACTTGAGACCTCATAGTGAGCATGGGACTTTTCACAATTGGTATTAAAGCCAAAGCCTTAAGTTTGAGTTACTAAACAAATGCAGGAGATTAATGGAAGTAAATTTTCATTGTCTCATCGTGACTAATCAACTAACTTGCTTAACAAATTAAAGTACATTTGATATCAAGGAAAAAATCGTAAGACTAACAATTGGTACCTAAGCCAAAGCCATAATTTAAGTCACTTAGCAAACACTGGAGATTGTTGAAATTAAACTATCATTTTCTCATGATGACTTTGTGACTAATCAACTGCTTTTCTTAACAAATTAAAATACATTTGATATCATAGAAAAAATTGTAAGACTAATAATTGGTATCAGATCCAAAGACATAAGTTTGAGTTACATAGCAAATACTAGAGATTATTGAAATGAGATTATCATTGTCTCATCATAAAGCTATAGCTAATCAACTAACTTACTTAACAAATTAAAGTACATTTGGTATCAAATAAAAATTTGTAAGACTAACAGTTGGTATCAGAGACAAAGCCATAAATTTGGGTTAACAAACAATGAAGATGATTAGACTTAAACTATCATTGTCTTATCATGACTCTATGACTAATCAGCTGACTTGCTAAAAAAGTTAAAGTATATTTGGTATCAGAGCAAACACCGACAAACAATTAGTATCAGACCCAAAGCCATAAGTTTGAGTCACTTAGCTAACTCTAGAGATTATTGAACTGTGACTGTCATTGTCTCATGTGAACCTCTGTTACTAATAAACTGACTTGTTTAATCAATTAAAGTATATTTGGTATCAGAGTGTACATCGACTAATAATTAGTTTCAAAGGCAAAGCCATAAGTGGAGAGAATTGGACTTCAAATGTCATTTTCTGGTTTAGGTTTCAGGATATAGCGTCCAAGTTTAAGGGTTTAGTGTTTAAGGTTTATGGTTTAGGGTTTAGGGTTTGGGGTTTTGGATTTTAGGTTTAGGGTTTATGGTTTAGGGTTTAGGGTAGAGGATTTAGGCTTTAAGGTGTAGTGTTTAGTGTTTAGGGTTTTGGGTTTTGGGTTTTGGGATTAAGGTTTTAGGGTTAGGGTTTAGGGCTTAAGGTCTAGGGTTTAGGGTTTAGGGTTTAGGGTTTAGGGATTTGGGTTTAGGGTTTAAGGTTTAGGTTTTAGGGTTTAGGGTTTAGGGTTTAATGTTCTTTAGGGTTTAGGGTTTAGGATTTAAGGTTCAGGGTTTTAGGATTTTATGATTTAGGGTTTAGGTTTTGTGGTTTTTGGTTTTGGGTTTAGGGCTTTAGGGTTTATGGTTTAAGCATTAGGCTTTGGGGTTTGGAGATTAGAGTTTAGGAAGGTTTATGGTTTAAGGTATAGGGTTTATGGTTTCGAGTTTAGGGTTTTGGGTTTGGATTAACAGTTTAGTGTTCAGAGTTTAGGGTTTAAGGTTTGGGCTTTAGGAATTAGGGTATAGGGTATAAGGTTTGGGTTTAGAGCTTAGTGTTTTTGGTTTAAGGTTTTGGGGTTTGGGGTTTAGGGTTTAGGCTTTAAGTTTTAGGGTTTAGGGCTTAGGGTATAGGGTTTAGACTTTAAGGTTTAGGGTTTATATCATGGTGACTCTATGACTAATTAACTGATTTGCCTAATAAATTAAAGTATATTTGTTATTAGAGACTAACAATTTGTATTAGAGCCAAAGCCATAAGTTTGAGTTACATAGCAAACACTAGAGATTATTGGAATTAGACTGTTATTGTCTCGTCATGAAGCTATGACTAATCAACTGACTCGCTTAACAAATTAAAGTATATTTGGTATCAGAGAAAAATTGTATGACTAACAATTGGTATCAGAGCCAAAGCCACAAGTTACATAGCAAATACTAGAGATTATTGGAATTAGACTGTGATTATCTCGTCGTAACACTATGACTAATCAATTGACTTGCTTAAAAAATTATAAAGTACATTTGGTATCAAAAAAAAATCATAAGACTAACAATTAGTATCAGAGCAAAAGCCATAAATTTGAGTTACTTAGCATACTTTGACGACCATTGGATGCAAACGGTCATTTTCTCATCATGACTCTATGACTAATCAACTGAATTACTTAATAAATTAAAGTATATTTTTTTTATAAGTGAGGGAAGTTGGTAACAACCAAGAAGTTCAAAATTGAGACCTCCTGGTGAGCATAAGACTTTTTGAAAATTGATATCAGAGCCAAAGCCATAAGTTTGAGTTACTTAGCAAACATTGAAGTTTATTGAAATTAGACTATCATTGTCTCGTCGTGATTCTATGACTAATCAACTGACTTGCTTAACAAATTAAAGTATATTTGATATCAGAAAAAAAATCATATAACAAACAATTGGTATCAAAGCCAGAGTCATAAGTTTGAGTTACTTAGCAAACACTGGAGATTAATGGAATTAGGTTGTCAATTTTTTATCGTAACTCTATGACTAATCAACTAACTTGCTTAACAAATTAAAGAACATTTGTTATCAGAGAAAAAAAACGTAAGACTAACAATTGGTATTAGAGCCAACGCCATAAGTTTAACGTTTGCAAACACTAGAGATTATTAGACTTAACTATCAGTGTCTCGTCATCACTCTATGACTAATCAACTTCCTTAACAAATTAAAGTATGTTTTGTATCTGAGCAAACGCTGACTAACAATTAGTATTAGAGCCAAAGCCATAAGTTTATGTTGCTTTTCAAAAATTGGAGATTATTGGACTTAGAATATCATTTTCTCATTGTAACTTTCTGACTAATCAAGTGACTTACTTAACAATTTAAAGTACATTTCATATCAAAGAAAAAATTATAAGACTAATAGTTGATATCAGAGCATAAGCCATAAGTTTGAATTACTTAGAAAACAATGGAGATTATTAGACTTAAATTGTCATTGTCTCATTGTGAGTCTATGAATAATCAACTAATTTGGTTAAGAAACTAAAATACATTTCATATCAGAGAAAAAATCATAAAACTAACAAATGGTATCGTAGCCAAAGCCATAAGTTTAGGATACTTAGAAAACTCTGGAGACCATTGGATTTAAACTGTCATTTTCTTGTCGTGACCCTATGGCCAATTAACTGATTTGCTTAACAAATTAAAGTAGATTTGGTATCAAAGCAAATGCTGACTAACAATTAATATAAGATCCAAAGGCATAGGTTTGAGTTACTTAGCAAACTTTGGAGATGATTGGACTTTGACAGTCATTGTCTCATGATATCTCTATATCTAATAAACTTTCTAAACTAATTAAAGTATATTTAATATCAGAGCGAACGCTGACTAATAATTAGTATCAGAGCCAAAGCCATAAGTTTTGTTGTCTGGTTAACACTGAATATTACCAAACTTAGAATTTTATTGTCTTGTTATGACTCTATGACTAATAAACTAACTTGCTTAACAAATTAAACTATACTTGGTATCAGAGCAAATGCCGACAAATAGTTAGTATCAGTGGCAAAGCCAGAAGTTGGAGTTATTTAGCAAACACTAAAGATTATTGTACTTAGTCTATCATTGTCTCATCGTGACTGTCTAACTAATTAACTAACTTTCTTAACAAACTAAAATAAATTTTGTATTAGAGAAAAAATTGTAAAATTAAAAATTGGTATTAGAGCCAAAGACATAAGTTTGAGTTACTTACAAAACAATGGAGATAATTGGACTTAGACTGCCATTTTGTGATTTAGGTTTTAGGATTTAGTGTTTAGGGTTTTGGGTTTTGGGTTTTGTGTTTTGTGTTTAAGGTTTACGATTTAGGGTTTATGGTTTTGAGCTCAAATATTAATCCTTCTCTTGACGAGCTGATCCTTCGTTGGTAGAGCATCAACTAGACACCCCCATGTTGTAAATGAATGCCTTCGGATATTACCTTCGAACCACACAACTTTCTTCCAAGCAATCTTTCTCTCCTTTTTTCTCACTATCTCCCATGCTGATTTGGTAGTAAATACTTATGTGGGATCTTCTTTTCACACCACTAAGTCATCTTCCTCATAGTGAAGTCTAGGGATAGATTGAAGGCATCCCCAAGCTTCTCTAAGATCTAATGTTATA
Organism: Macadamia integrifolia; assembly: GCF_013358625.1. NCBI lineage: Eukaryota > Viridiplantae > Streptophyta > Magnoliopsida > Proteales > Proteaceae > Macadamia > Macadamia integrifolia. Next base: position 1,664 of record NW_024868352.1, on the reverse strand, counting down.
GCAGGAGTAGGGGGCCATTCTCCATATCTTTAAATTTCATCCATTGTAGAAAGATTAGGTAAACCAGAATCATACCTTATTCTTTCACCAAATATTTTGATAAGGAGACCCTTTGGATGCCAATTATCCTACCATAACTTGGTTGATCTTCCATTTCCCACATGCATAATAACATCCTCCACTTTGTCCCTATACTTCAGAATCTTCCTCCATACACAAGAAGCCTCACTCGTTGCCTTCACAGTCCAAATGGTATCCTTCTTCAGAAACTTGTAGATCCATTTCACCTATATGCTGTTCTTATCTGATGCAATCCACAATATTTGTATAAAAATACCAGGCACATTCATCTCCTTCACACTTTTCAGCCCTAACCCCCTTCCTCCTTAGGTTTGCATGCAGCCTCCCAGGAAATATAATGCAGCTTTCTTTCCAAAGAGGGGCCAGACTATAGAAAATTTGAGAAAATTGACTCCACCTTTGCTATAAGATTACTTGAAAGTGCAAAAATATCTGACCAATACATATAGCATCCTTGAAGAACTGATGTGATCAACTGAAGCCTTCCAACATAGGAGAGAAATCTAGCTTTTCCATCCTTCAAACTTCTTTGGATCAGGTCTAATATAGGATTGCAATCTCTTAATGTCAGCTTTTGCAATAAGAGAGACACCAAGATACCTTATAGGCAGCTTGGTTTCCTTAAAACCTGTTAATTCTAAAAGTTGCATACTGTTAGTTTGAGTAAGGCCCCCTAAAATAATAGAGGACTTATCCCTATTGAGATGCAACCCAGAGAAAGCTGCAAACTCATCTAGAGCCCCCAAACTAGTTGTGACTGAGTCAATAACAGCCTTTACAAAGATTATGAGATCATTTGCAAAGATTAGATGGGACAGGGGCATAGGTTTGCATCTAGGAAGGAAAGTGATTTTTCTATACACTAAAAGCTTCCTCATAACTCCCGTGAAGTATTCAACTGGACTTCCATTAATTAGCACTGAAAATATAGGACTAGAAACACAAGCCTTTATCTACCCCATCAACAATGTAGGGAATCCCATCCTTCTCATAATCTCCAAGAGAAATTTTTAACTCAATGAGTCATATGCTTTATGAATGTCAATCTTCAACTCTGCAGTAGGGTGAGCTCTTCTTTGTTCAATGCCTTCTAACAATATCATAATAGATAAGAATATTATCTGCAATGGACCCCCCTTTAATAAATGCTAATTGGTTCTCACTAACCAGCCCCCCAATCACTCCTCGCAATCTGTTGAAAATTATTTTTGTAATAATATTATATATGAGATTGCATAATGCTATAGCTCTATAACCAGCAAATGTAGCCACCTGACTTGTCTTAAGGATGAGACTGATGAAAGTCGCATTAATAGTGGGTGGCATAATTGAGTTCTTAAAAAACCACTTGACAGCAATTGTGAGATCCCCCCTTACTAACTCCCAAAAGTTCTTAAAAAAGCTAGCACTAAACCCATCAGGACCAGGTGCCTTGTCATTCTTCATGGCAAACACTACCTTCTTTATCTTTTTTTTTTTTTTTTTTTTTTGTAAGTAATGTGTATGTATTAAAAAGGAAAATATATAGAGTAAGGTAGCCTCAACCTCCTTTTGGCTGACCAAAAGAAAGGAAAAAGAGACCA